>NW_015435378.1:0-1054 GCF_001527695.2 Protobothrops mucrosquamatus | reverse complement strand
TCTTGAGGGAGAATAAAATGTTAATAGGTTTAAGAGTGATTGTGGCGTATCTTCTTTATAAATTTAAAAACTGTTGAGGTTTTTTGCTGAAATCTTTTAAAAAGTAGTGGCTGGACAGCTCCAGAAATTCTGTCAAAAAGATTTTAAATGTATTTCAGTCTGACCATGCTGCCTTGTTATTGTAATAGTACTGGGGATGGGGGGATGTACTTTTGTTTTGTTTGCAGCCTCAGCTGATACATCTTCTGGTCAAAAATAGTTTCTGATGATTCTGTATGATCTCTTAAGAACTTTTGACATTATTAGTCATGGCATTGTGGTTAATTCAGCACTGTCATTTTCTGTGACCTCTTAAGAACGTTGGACATTACTAGCCATGGCATTGTATTTGATTCAACACTATCTAGGGAAGAAAAGTTTGACCTATTTAGATTTCTTTTTATACTAAATTATAACAAAAAGGCATCTGTGATGGTGCTCAATAGAAGTTCTATTCTTCAATTATATTAAAAGATGTTACAATTATGTTGTGGTCGACTAGATAGCAAATCCCTAAAATATGACTTAAGGCTGCATTAGATTTCTGTGTCACTGCATGTCAGGGAATGTATGTATCTGTCTGTCATTTGGAGATGGTTGCATACCTGTTGCATTTATGTTTCTGTGAATGTTAATGTTCTGGCTAGGGAGCACTCAAACAACAAAGCATCAACAGGAAGTCATATCAACCAATCAACATGCAATGTGCATCTCCGCACAACATGTTGTTGAAATTTGAGAGGTATGCATGTCGGCCTGTCAGCATCCTACAGTTAATCCATCAACCCCTTTGCATCATAGGTATGTGTTGGCGGCTATTTATTTATTTTATTTATTTTTCATAATTTATATGCCGCCCTTCTCCCCACGGGACTCAGGGCGGCTCACAGCATATTAAAATAACACAACACAAACAACACAACACAACATTTCCCCTATAAAAGCCAATTAAAACCAAATATTTGTAGTCTGTGACATTATTAAAATCATTAAAAATTATCCCTATTTAAAATTC
>NW_015435377.1:0-1054 GCF_001527695.2 Protobothrops mucrosquamatus | reverse complement strand
AAATTGGAAGAGTCAAGTTTTACCTACAATAGAGGACTGGAGAGTGAAGGTTTCGCATCTTGCTGAAATGGCAAAGATTTCGGCTTATTTGAAGGATCATTCAAATGAACAATTCTTATCAATATGGAGAAGATGGATTGTTTATATTCAAAATAAGCATAGAATGGTGGAATATAGGTTAGGTTTTTAGATAAAAAAATTTTTTTCTTTTTATATATATATATATATTTCACCTACTTATGTAGAATTATATTTTGTGGAGCTAGGGATATTAGTATAAGGTTACTTTTAGTTGAATAGTATCCTGGGATTAGGTTTGGGAAGTCCAGGTGGGGGGTGGGGGGTTTTTTACTAATTGTGATGTACTTGTGATTGCTTTTTTTCTTATGTTGAAAACAATAAAAAAAAATTTTGGAAAAAAAAAAAAGATGTCGTCACAGGATGTAAACCTTTCCCAGTAAAGTTGCCTTTTTGCAATTGACTGATAGTGATTTTGTCAATGCTCGTGATGTTCAGGTGATGCTCCAGAAGTTTGGGAATTGCATCCAAGGAGCCTCTTTGCTATTGGTGCTATCTTTGCTTTCTTTCAGTCATTCTAATTCTAATTGCAGGTCTTTATATTTTGTTAAGTTCACCTGTTTTTCTCTTCTGTTATCTCCAGCCATAGCAATGTCCACTATCCAGACTTTTAAAATTTTTCTTGTCCACAACTAGCTGTACCCGGCCACGCGTTGCTGTGGCTCAGTCTGGTTAAATTTACGTCCAACAGATGGCGCTGTTTTTCAAAAAAAAGCATGTTTTTACCTGTCACAGGTGTGACATCTATATAATAGTAGGTATATAAAAACACGTGCGTATTCGAATGCAACGTTGTGTCAAAATTTCAAAGCAATCGGCGAAGAACTTTCGGAGATTTAAGATTTTGAACAAACGAACATTTACATTTTTATTTATATAGATTATTGTCTGGGCGGGGGATGAAAAAAGCCCTCCTGTACCTGAGTTTCACTTACAGTATAAAGATTTATAACAATTCTATGCTGCCAATGTCACT
>NW_015435376.1:0-1054 GCF_001527695.2 Protobothrops mucrosquamatus | reverse complement strand
CCCCAAAATCCCCCGCGCAGCCGCATTCTGAACTAGCTGGAGCCTCCGGGTGCACCTCAAGGGGAGCCCCATGTAGAGAGCATTGCAATAGTCCAGGCGGGAAACAACGAGGGCTTGAGTGACTGTGCGTAGGGCGTCCCGATCCAGAAAGGGGCGCAACTGGCATATCAGGCGAGCCTGATGAAAAGCCCCCCTGGCCGTCACATGATCGTCTAAAGACAGCCGAGCATCCAGGAGGACGCCCAGGTTGCGGGCCCTCTCCGCGGGGGCTAATGACTCACCCCCGATAGCCAGAGATGGAACCAACTGGCTATGACGTGACGCCGGAAACCACAGCCACTCGGTTTTGGACGGGTTGAGACGAAGCCTGTTCCTCCCCATCCAGACTCGCACGGCCTCCAGGCACCGGGACATCACTTCCGCGGCATAGTTGGGGTGGTCCGGGGTGGAGATGTACAGCTGGGTGTCATCTGCGTACTGATGAAACTCCACCCCGAAACCATGGATGATCTCACCCAGTGGCTTCATATAAATGTTGAACAGGAGAGGTGAGAAGACCGACCCCTGTCGTACCCCCTAGTGAGGCGCCTCGAGGTTGACCTCTGCCCCCCTGCCAACACAAATTGCGTCCAGTCCGAGAGGTAGGAGGAGAACCACCGTAAAATGGTGCCCCCCAACCCCAACCCCCCTAACCGGTGCAACAAGATACCATGATCGATGGTATCAAAAGCCGCTGAGAGGTCTAACAGGACCAGGATAGAGGAACAGCCCCTATCCCGAGCCCTCCAGAGATCATCAACCAACGTGACCAATGCCGTTTCCGTGCTGTGCCCAGGCCGGAAGCCGGACTGGCATGAGTCTAGATAGACAGTTTCTTCCAGGTGCTGAGGGAGCTGTCGTGCCACCACACTCTCAACAACCTTCGCAAGAAAGCGAAGGTTGGAGACAGGCCAGTAGTTGGCCAAAGTAGCCGGGTCCAGGGAGGGCTTCTTGAGGAGGGGCCTCACCACAGCCTCTTTCAAGGCAGCCGGCAAGAACCCCTCACTCAAAGAAG
>NW_015435375.1:0-1054 GCF_001527695.2 Protobothrops mucrosquamatus | reverse complement strand
TAATAACTTCTCCATTGAGATTTAAAGCTTAAGAAGAAAAAAAGAAAAAATGGCCGTGGAAGGGCGTTTTGCTCTTTAATAGAGACTTTCATTTACTGAGGACTTTTACTTTGGCTTTCACTTTCTGCTGGATTATTATTATTGCTTCAGAGCTATTGGTACTGTAAGTGAGCAAACTATTTGTTTTTGCTTTTTGTGGCAGTTTTAAGGAAATTTTATTGGACATTGTATTATACAATTTAAATTAGAGAAGAGGGGAAGAGAAAATAAAATGGCTTCAAAGCGTGGGGGAACTTTTCCTCCTCCGAAAGGCTTGAGCTCTTCTTCTCCAGCTGTACAGATATCACAGCAAACAAAACCTACTCCCCCACCCTCTCCTCCAATGCCAGCTTTAACATTGAAAGATTTACAAGATGCCTTAAAAGACACTGTCAAACAGTTTGAAAAGAAACTTGAGGAGACACTTGAGGAAAAACTTGAAGAAAAAAATGTTGAGTTGAGAGAGGATATAGTGTTTGCATTGCAAGCCTTGGCTGATAATGTAGATCGTGTTGCAGGGCGGGTGGAAGATGTGGAGGAACATATTGAAGTTTTGGATATCAGATTGGGTAAAGTGGAAGAGAGTACTGATGTGAATCAGAATGAGATTCTTATGTCACAATTTAGAGAAATGGAACATGTGTTGAGAATAAGAGGATTACCAGAAAATGCTCAAGAAAAACTGGAGGAGGAAGTTATAACAGAATTAGCCTTGGTTTTGTCCTGCCAACCTGAAGAATTAAAGAGAGAAGTGGAAAAAATGTTCAGAGTTAACTCATGGGTGGCGAGACAGAGAAATCTTCCAAGAGATGTTGTTTTTTCAAAGAAGTCAATTCGTAATGAAATTATTCAGGCTTTTTATAAACAAAGATTTCAAATCTTAGGCCAAGATGTGATAATTTTAAAAGAAATACCACCCAAGATACTCAGAAGAAGAAAAGACTTTGCTTTTTTGGCTGAAGAATTGAAAGTGAGACAAATACAATTCAGATGGGAGATACCAGCTGGTATAATG
>NW_015435374.1:0-1054 GCF_001527695.2 Protobothrops mucrosquamatus | reverse complement strand
AATCAAGATCACGTGAAGTATTAATACCACTTTACAATGCCTTAGTAAGGCCACACTTGGAATACTGCATCCAGTTTTGGTCACCACGATGTAAAAAAGATGTTGAGACTCTAGAAAGAGTACAGAGAAGAGCAACAAAGATGATTAGGGGACTGGAGGCTAAAACATATAAGGAACGGTTGCTGGAATTGGGTATGTCAGTTTAACGAAGAGAAGGACAAAGGGGGACATGATAGCAGTGTTCCAATATCTCAGGGGCTGCCACAAAGAAGAGGGAGTCAAGCTATTTTCCAAAGCCCCTGAAGGCAGGACAAGAAGCAACGGATGGAAACTAATCAAGGAGAGAAGCAACCTAGAACTAAGGAGAAACTTCCTGACAGTTAGAACAATTAACCAGTGGAACAATCTGCCTCCAGAAGTGGTGAATGCTCCAACACTGGAAGTTTTTAAGAAGAGACTGGACAGCCATTTGTCTGAAATGGTATAGGGTTACCTGCCTGAGCAGGGGGTTGGACTTGATGACCTCCAAGGTCCCTTCCAACTTTATTGTTGTTGTTGATGTTGTTGTTGTTGTTGTTGTTGTTGTTGTTATTATTATTATTATTATTATTATTATTATTATTATTATTATTATTAACACTGCTATCATGTCTCCCTTGGTCCTTCTCTTCTACTTGCTACATCTCAGCCCAATGTGTATCACAGGGTCAATTTTTCAAGGACAGAAATGGCGAAGGGACAGTGGTTGGATTCAAATATGTGAACAACTGGTTCTCTGTGTGGATGCCACTTCCGGAAGTCCATTCTAGGTCTGGGCAACAAAAAATGAGCTACCGGTTCTGCCGAAGTGGTGCAAACTGACTGAATCCCACCACTGAGAAGGGAATACTTAGCTTATTGTTTCATGTTGCTTGAAGAAAGGTGGGATATAAATCAGACATATGAGCAAAGGAATATAGCTTAATTTGAATTTGTTTTGGATTCTACCTTGCGAAGATATATATCCACTGCAGACAAACTTTATACACAATTGTATGGGTATTCCTTGACTTTT
>NW_015435373.1:0-1054 GCF_001527695.2 Protobothrops mucrosquamatus | reverse complement strand
ATCTCTCTTTAATGAGCTTCCACCTGTTACTTCTTATCCGGCCCTCAGGTGATTTGAAGAATGTCAAAATCCTCTTGTCAAGTACTGGAAGATAAATACTATGGCATACTGTGCAAACTTTAGAACAGTACTTGCCTGTGGAGAAGGAAATAAAAACAGATTGATCTGATAATAAATTAAGATAAAAACAGATCAGAACAACCAAGATGTTTAGGAAAGAATGGAAATAATAATTCCTGGTGAGCACCTCCATCAAGACGGCAATACCTAATAACATGTTCCATTGTTTCAATTATTCCTCCACTGTGTGGACACGGTATCTGTTCAAAGGAGATATTTTGATGTCTTAAGAATTATTACTTATTACTATATCCTTAAGGTGTAAATGTATTGGTATTTGTTGGGAAGGGAAATAAAGGTGTTGAAAATGAATCTATTGGAAAGAACTGAAGATAGATTTGTAACAGAATTTCAGAATCTGAAAGCAGTTAAACTATCTTTTCCAAAGCGATCCAAGATTTTTCTCTAACAACAAAGACTTCCAGGAAATTGATCAACTGGCAGATGAAATGGGGATGTCAAAGCTTACTAACCTGTAAACTGATTATTTTAGCAAATGGTGCTTATAGTCTGAACCAACACAGAATAGTTGCAACAGGGACTTTTCTTTATTTGAACCAATAGAGAAAGGTTGCAGCAGAAAATTCATTCTTGAGAAAATCTAATAGATGTGTGGTACCAGCAGTGGGCTGGTAGATGATAAATGTCAAAGATGATGTTGTTCACATATCACATTCAATATGACTTCTTGTATTTGCACATATATTCAACAATCAATCAATCATCAGTCAAAGAAGCTGAAGTGGACCAACATTATGTCTGCTGCTTTTTTCAAAAAAGGAATAAGTTAGTGATACAGTTACCAATTATAGTGACCATAGTAGATACAGTAGAATCATTTTTATTCAGATCAGAATGAATGTACTAAGAATGTAAACATCTTATTACTTCTATTCTTCTATCTTAATGTATAAAAAGAACCCAAATAAACCAA
>NW_015435372.1:0-1054 GCF_001527695.2 Protobothrops mucrosquamatus | reverse complement strand
GGCCACGGCCGTCACATGGTCGTCTAAAGACAGCCGAGTATCCAGGAGGACGCCCAGGTTGCGGGCCCTCTCCGCGGGGGCTAATGACTCGCCCCCGATAGCCAGGGATGGAGCCAACTGGCTATGTCGTGACGCCGGAAACCACAGCCACTCGGTCTTGGACGGGTTGAGTCGAAGCCTGTTCCTCCCCATCCAGACTTGCACGGCCTCCAGGCACCGCGACATCACTTCCGCGGCATCATTGGGGTGGTCCGGGGTGGAGATGTACAGCTGGGTGTCATCTGCGTACTGATGAAACTCCACCCCGAAACCACGGATGATCTCACCCAGTGGCTTCATATAAATGTTGAACAGGAGAGGCGAGAGGACCGACCCTTGTGGTACCCCACAAGTGAGGCGCCTCGAGGTTGACCTCTGCCCCCCTGCCAACACAAATTGCGTCCGGTCCGAGAGGTAGGAGGAGAACCACCATAAAACGGTGCCCCCCAAACCCAAACCCCCTAACCGGTGCAACAAGATACCATGGTCGATGGTATCAAAAGCCGCTGAGAGGTCTAGCAGGACCAGGATAGAGGAACACCCTCTATCCCGAGCCCTCCAGAGATCATCAACCAACGTGACCAATGCCGTTTCCGTGCTGTGCCCAGGCCGGAAGCCGGACTGGCGCGAGTCTAGATAGGCAGTTTCTTCCAGGTGCTGAGGGAGCTGTTGTGCCACCACACTCTCAACAACCTTCGCAAGAAAGCGAAGGTTGGAGACAGGCCGGTAGTTGGCCAAAGCAGCCGGGTCTAGGGAGGGCTTCTTGAGGAGGGGCCTCACCACTGCCTCTTTCAAGGCGGCTGGCAAGAACCCCTCTGTCATGTGTCTGAGTAACAAAACACTTAAAAGGACTTTCAGGCATGTTTTCTCCTAAAAGCTTTTATTAATGTTAAAATACATCAGCACGGCATGGGGGAATGCTTAGAACTGCTTATCTTCCGGTACGCCTAGCATTCCAGACATTGTCCACTCCCTTATTGTAGGGTCATGGTTCACATCTTCCAATCAACTTGAA
>NW_015435371.1:0-1054 GCF_001527695.2 Protobothrops mucrosquamatus | reverse complement strand
AACAGAAAAGGCATATCTACTGATCGACTAGATCAGGGGTATCAAACTGGCAGCCCATGGGCCAGACGCGTCATGCAGAAGCCGCACCCACCCCATTGCCAGCAATGTCAAAACTCTCCCAATACGTTGTGTGATGTCACATGACGTCGCGGGTTGGACATGTCTGCACTACAAGGAAACATTTGAGGGAAGGGAGCAGGCCCACTCTATCTGGGGTGAGCAGATACTCCCAGAGAGAGATGGTTTCACAGATAACCTGGCCTATTCGGTGACAATTCAGACAATCTAAGGGCTCTGCTCCAAAAAACAGATTCTGAAGAACTGGCTCACAGTAAGCACCACATGCACAGATCCCCATATAAAAAGTAAGAGGAGACATCAACGTAAACTCTGCAAAAGAGACATGAGTAAATAGGTGGAAAGTAATAAATATTTTTATAAAGTACATCAGCGAATCAGCGAACACCTAGAGGCAAACAAAGTCATTACTAAAAGTCAACATGGGTTTGTCAAAAACAGATCATGCCAGACAAATCTTATTGCATTCTTTGACCAAGTGACAAAATTAGTGGACCAGAGGAATGCTGTGGATATAATTTACTTGGACTTCAGTAAGGCATTTAATAAAGTAGATCACAACCTACTACTTGATAAGATAGAAAAATGTGGGTTAGACAGCATTATCACCAGATGGATCCGTAGCTGGCTGACCGGCCGTACTCAGCATGTGGTCCTCAATGGAACCGCATCTACATGGAGGGAGGTGTGTAGTGGGGTGCCCCAGGCTCTGTTCTGGGCCCAGTGCTCTTCAACATCTTCATCAACGATTTGGATGAGGGGATAGATGGGGAACTTATCAAATTTGCAGACGACACCAAGCTGGCAGGAATAGCCAACACTCCAGAAGACAGGCTTAGGATACAGGAGGATCTGGACAGACTTGAACACTGGGCGCTATCTAACAAAATGAAATTCAATGGTGAAAAAAGTAAGGTTCTACATTTAGGCAAGAAAAACCAAATGTACAGGTATAGTATAGGGGGTACCTTGCTCA
>NW_015435370.1:0-1054 GCF_001527695.2 Protobothrops mucrosquamatus | reverse complement strand
CTCTCTCTCTCTCTCTCTCTCTCTCTCTCTCTCTCTCTCTCTCTCTCTCTCTCTCTCTCTCTCTCTCTCTCTCTCTCTCTCTCTCTATCTATCTATCTATCTATCTATCTCTATCTCTCTATCTATCTATCTAGTTCAGGCTCACCAGATCAGGCTCAAAGTGATTTAAACCTCTTAATGTCTGCAGTCTAGCTTTTCAGAGTATAAAACCACAGACTCCTTTCCCCCAGCAATTGACATAACAGATGGAAGACAAGGAAACAAGAGTCTACATACGTGTTGGACACATGTGCATCCTGCCACCGAGCACGCTGGTAAAAATCGCCATTTTAAGCCCTTCCTGCTCCCCCAGGTGCGATAAGCTGCCCTGAAAATCATCTGAGGCTACGTTTTCTTCATCTTCCAGACGAATGCATGATCTATTGCAGACAATTCTGCCGTACAAACCTCACTGTGGAAGGCCTGAGTTTGGTTTGGTTTTTTTCAGCTGTGAAAAGTACCAAGGTGGGGAGAGATTCTGCAAAAACTTTGCAATGTTTTGTGCTGCTTGCCAAGAATTAAAAGGAGGGGTAGGGGGTGAGAGAAGGACACAACTGTGATAACTTGACTAGTGTTCAAAACTAGGGAACAATCACATAGTGGTAGTCCTTGACTTACAACAGTTCACTTAGTGTCCATTCAAACTTACAGCACTGGAAAAAAAAACCGTTTTTCCACTTACGACTGTTGCAGCCTCCACAGGGTCACGTGATCAAAATTCAGATGCTCGGCAACTGGCATGTACTTACGACGGTTGCAGTGTCCTGGGTGGGTCACGTGAACCCCTTTTGCGACCTGCTGACAAGCAAAGCCAACGGGGAAGGCAGATCCACTTAACAACCGTGTGACTTGATAACTGCAGTGATTTCACTGAACGGCCGGTGGCGAGAGCGGTTGTAAAACGGGGCAAAAGTCACTCGGCAACTGTTCTCACTTAGCCACAGAAACTGGGGGTTCCACTGCAGTTGTATGTCAAGGACTGTCTCTTTTCCAAGAAAATGCCAAGCTCCAAAGT
>NW_015435369.1:0-1054 GCF_001527695.2 Protobothrops mucrosquamatus | reverse complement strand
CCCAATTCCAGCAACTGTTCCTTATATGCTTTAGCCTCCAGTCCCCTAATCATCTTTGTTGCTCTTCTCTGCACTCTTTCTAGAGTCTCAGCATCTTTTTTATATCGCGGTGACCAAAACTGGATATTGTATTCCAAGTGTGGCCTTCCCAAGGCATTGTAAAGTGGTGTTGTAGAATAGTAAACGAACTGTTGTATGTCGAGGACTACCTGCTTGGGTGCAGGAGCAAATAAAGGTTGTCTCTGCCATCTTGTGCCCCTTTTTAGGGGAAAGGAGGATCCCCATCACTCAACTGCTCTGATTTGCACACTTTCTGCTTCCTGAGCGAAAACGTGCCTGGCTTAGCTGTCACTTGTTCCTTGACGCTGAAGTTGTTGTGTGTGTTTTTTTTAAATCCTCCAGGCTAGGTTTTTCTCTCCCCCGTCTCCCGCGCACGCCTGCGCAGGCACGCCTCTCCCCCAGTCCCTTCTCAAAAAATGCTGCAAGAATCTTCCCCCCCACGCAGACAATTCGGAAAGGGGCCAGCTGGAGCGCTGGCAAGTTCAGGCGGGCCCTGGAGGTTGGCTTTCGTGTTTTGTCTCTTGCCACAGCCGCCTTGTGCCAGGACCAAACGAGGAGGATGGGCCTTGCTGGGGGTCTGTTAAAGACGTTCCTCCTCCTTGTGGATCTTTTTTATTTTCCTGACGTTCAGTCGTGTCTGATTCTTGGGAGACTAGCTGGATAAGTCCCTGCCGTTTTCTTTGCAAGGCTTTTCAGAAAAGGTTTAATAATAATAATAATAATAATAAAGTTGGAAGGGATCTTGGAGGTCATCTAGTCCAACCCCCTGCTCAGGCAGGAAACCCTATACCATTTCATCTGCCATTGCCTGCTTCGAAGGGCGGAGAGAGAGAGAGAGAGAGTGACTTGCCCAAGGTTGCTGGGCCAGCTTTGTGCCCAAGACAGGAGTAGAACTGGGTGATTGGCCTAAAAAAGTCTAAAGTCGCCCAGTTGGCTTTCATGCTTAAGGTGGGACTAGAACTCACCGTCTCCTGGTGATTGGCCCAAAGTCACC
>NW_015435368.1:0-1054 GCF_001527695.2 Protobothrops mucrosquamatus | reverse complement strand
GTTAAAATGAAGAAGTTGAGAAAATTTTGGGATTATCAATAGCTATGTTGTTTTGACTAAAGATTTGTATGCAAAACTGTTAGAAAAAGAGTTTATGTTAACAAATACAAACACAGTTTGGTGACTGTCCTTTTGTTGGCTCTTCACTAGGTAATTTGTTTGTAAATATGGGCAAAGGACTTGCTTGGAGGAGGTTTTGTCTCAAAAGTGGAGGACAAGAGGCAGCCAGTGGCATTTTTGCCTAAAATTGACATTTGGGGCTGTCTTGGTGGTTAGCATTTCTTAAAAAAAAAAATGTTAGACCAAAGTGGTGGAAGAGAAGTGAAGGAATGGATAATAGAAGAAAGAAACAGGAAAGTTGTTTTAAGTGGGTGTGCACAGACTTGTGAATTGCCTTAACACAAGCCTTAGAATGTTGAAGGAACAAGAATGTACTAAAGATGGGAGGTGGATGTTGCAAGATTGGAGGATGTTGAAAAGAGAGAGAGAGAGAGAGAGAGAGAGAGAGAGAGAGAGAGAGAGAGAGAGAGAGAGAGAGAAAGAAAGACAGCAAGAAAGAAAGAAGAGAAAGAAAGCAATAGCTAGGACATAGAAGCAGCCACTGAAGGGGGGTCGCAAGGGATGATAGATACTTTTTTAAAAAAAAAACAAACAGGAAATGAAACGCTTTACAACATTTAGCGGTGAGGCTATTTCAATATAGGCCTCAATTGGAAAGCTCTTTTTGTCCCTTTGAAATGATGTATGGGAGGCTTTTGTTACATGAAGGTTCAAGAATGTCAATGAAGAAGAGAAGAAAGTTACTCAGTATTTACATAATCTGGCGCAGGTTTTGTCTTCTATCTCAGTACAGGGCCAGGCTGCCCTACCACCTGTCTCTGGCCATTGTTGTTCCTGGAGAGTGGGTTCAGGTGAAAAGAACTGTCACCTAGAAATACCAGTCCTCAGTGGTCTCAACCATGCCAGGTCCTCCTGATTTAAGGAATCAAGGCGTGAGTCCATGGAAAGTCCCATCATATCCTCTCCAGTGACAAGCTCCGCAGCTGGACGGCCT
>NW_015435367.1:0-1054 GCF_001527695.2 Protobothrops mucrosquamatus | reverse complement strand
ATTTTCAAGCTATTCTCCAAAGCGCCTGAAGGCAGGAGAAGAAGCAACGGGTGGAAACTAACCAAAGAGAGAAGCAACCTAGAACTAAGGAGAAACTTCCTGACAATTAGAAGAATTAACCAATGGAACAACCTGCCTCCAGAAGTGGTGAATGCTCCAACACTGGAAGTTTTTAAGAAGAGACTGGACAGCCATTTGTCCGAAACGGTATAGGGTTTCCTGCCTGAGCAGGGGGTTGGACTAGATGACCTCCAAGGTCCCTTCCATCTTTATTATTATTATTGTTATTGTTGTTGTTGTTGTAGGGAAAATAAAGCAAACATCAACTAATTGAACAAGTATTTTAACCAGTCTAAGGATGGAGATTGGAGACCGGTTAAATTAAGAGGTCAGAAGCTCTTGATAAGAAAACTCTATCCGACAATCTGTTCTTGTTCCTGGCTTCTTCCGAATTCCTCTTATTTGTGAGCTATTACAGGATTGATTCTTTCCTATTCAGCAGTGCTTTGTCGTTATTTGAAAAATCCCCCCCTATATCATTCTCTTCCGAGAAATGTGGAGTTAATTGAAATTAAACATGTGGAAAACATAGAGCCTACGGACACTATTGGAAAAACGTACAAACTAATTCAGGGCAAGAAGTCTTACATCCCCCTTTTTTTTAAAACTTACCTACGCTGCCAAAACAGCAGTGAAGAAGACAGTGCTTTATAAGCTGACTGAAGCTTTATTATTATTATTTTCTCTTTATCTCCTCATTTTTGGACATGCGTTTATTCGTTTGTTTACTGTTGCTGCGCCAGTAAAAACCCTTCACTTAGAATAGAAAATGTGAAATCCATTCTGCTCCTGGAGAATTTCTACAACTTTTGTATACTTATTTGTACCCCACTTGTACTACTTTTGCAAATAACCCGAGGCAGTGAACATATCTTTCCTCCTCCTGTTTTCCACACAACTACAACCCTGTGAGGTGGGTTGGGCTGAGAGAGAATTGCTGGCCCAAAGTCATCCAGCCAGTTTTCCTGGTTACGGCAGGGCTTGAACTTACGGT
>NW_015435366.1:0-1054 GCF_001527695.2 Protobothrops mucrosquamatus | reverse complement strand
CCAGCAAGCGGACCTGACCTAGGGAGGATTTTATTTGGGGTTTATCTTTTAACAATTCGACAGAGACACAACTTTAAAATTTGATTTAATTCGGTTTTATCGGGGGGGAATGTATTTATGTTTTGTTTTAAATATGTTGTGCGCCGCCCTGAGTCCCGTTGGGAGAAGGGCGGCATATAAATTAAATTTATTATTATTAAAAAAAAAGGAATAGTTTGTCAAATGTTTTCCTGAAAGTTACATTATGTCCACAGCATCCCTACACTCTGTGAAGTAACTTATCTGATCAAAAAAAAGCAAAGGTTTAGCGTGATAGAAGTGTGGTTTTCAGAAATGGTTTGCCATTGCCTTTGTCTTCCTAGGGCTGAGAATGACCATCTCAAGGTTAAACAGTTGGCATCAGACCTAAGATAGGATTAGAACTCTTAGCTTGGTGCCTTAAACCACTACACGAAATGGGCTCTCTCTCTCCACAAGTACAAATATACAGATTTAAAATTTAGGGACTTGTTTACTAAACTTCCATCTGATTCTCAAATAAATGGCTTCCATTATTCTCTCTGTCATTCATTACTGTATTATGAAGGCAACAGGTCAAGGAACAATTTACACTTACCATTGTACTAACACATGCTACTTAGGACTTCTTAAAAATGAAACAGAAATTTCATTAAATTCCAACTAAAGCAACCCCCATCACAACTTCCTGTTAGACAAGAACAGCATTATGGCTTTATTTATCTACTTCTTTTGGTGTTGTGTTTTAGATGTCCAGATGTTTTCCAGCAAGAAGTCTGAGCTTAGCACCGAGTATATATTTAAGAGAATTCAAGCCAAATATAGCACTGAAAATCGAGTTATGTGAAATCTCTCCAACAGCCGTCTCATTCAACAAAAAAAGCTTTTTTTATTTGTAGTAGTCTCATTTTGGAAAGCCATTTCAAAAGCTTATCTAAATATTTGTATTCGAACAATTGAAAAGAACAGCTTTAATTCTTTATTTAAATCTAATGGAAAGATTGCCAAACGTTTTGGGCTGGTAAGCACATCTGGA
>NW_015435365.1:0-1054 GCF_001527695.2 Protobothrops mucrosquamatus | reverse complement strand
AAAAAGAAGAATTTTTGGCAACACGAGTTGTCTTAACTGGAAATGTGGACCATTCGTTATTTAAATTTGTCTTAACTCTGCATTGGGCTCGCAAGCCTCCCAAAATTAGCTTTGAGTCTCATTTTTTTTTCCAAATCTCATTAGCGATGCACAGTAAAATAAACTACCTAAAGTCTGGGGCGGTTGTGGTTTTTTTTTTTAAAAAAAAAAAGTTCATCGTTGCTGAACAATTTATTTTGCCTGTGAAAAAATTAGGCAAACCTCGTCTGCCAAAGGTTTAAATGCCCTGTTGACTTATGAATTCATAACGAGGATATATAAAGGACTTTTAAAAAAGAAGAAATAAGTGATGCATTTATGGAAGACTTTGGCATTTGTAGGTTGCTGGGGTTTAATGGAAAAGTATGTTACTTAACCTGGCCGAGACAAGTCCATTGGATTAAAAGCCTGCAAAATCAGACAAGCCAAAGGACTTGACTAGACTTTACGTTCAGATGATCTGGAGATAACGTAGTGAAAAGAAGTTTAATGGCATCAGGATGGAGAACAATGGTAAAAGATGAAAGGACAGAAGGGAGAAAAACCTGAGAAAGAGGAGAAAATAATTCCTTTACCTTTTAACGGAACGGAATAACAGAGCTGGAAGGGACCTTGGAGGCCTTCTAGTCTAACCCTGAGTGACTTGGGAACCATTTTTCACACGACCATTTGCAGCATACCCACGGTCACGTGATCAAAATCCAGGGACTTGGCAACTGACTCACCTTAATGACGGTTACAGAGTCCCAGAGTCACCGGATCACTTTTTGTAACTTTCCCAGCTGGCTTCCTGCCTCCGTTGTGACTGAAAGTTGAGAACGTACCTGTATCACCTCTTCCTTCCTTCCTTCCTTCCTTCCTTCCTTCCTTCCTTCCTTCCTTCCTTCCTTCCTGATGCGGGATGGATATTTCTTGGATGGATCATATGAAGATTTTGGGACAAGGGACATAAAAATAATTTCAGTCAGCATAGCTCAGTAATAAAAAGGCTAAAGCTGATATACTTTATATATAG
>NW_015435364.1:0-1054 GCF_001527695.2 Protobothrops mucrosquamatus | reverse complement strand
TTTAAAGGTGGTAACTAACACCTTAAAGCGTACCCGGAAGGCCACTGGCAACCAGTGCAGCTCGCGCAGCAGCGGCGTTACATGGGAGCGACGCGTCGCTCCCAACACCGCCCGCGCGGCCGCATTCTGGACCAGTTGAAGCCTCCGGATGCTCCTCATGGGGAGCCCCATGTATAGAGCATTACAGTAGTCCAGGCGGTAGTCTGGACTACTGTAGTCCACTAAATGAACTATTTAGTCCACTAAATGAACTATTACAGTAGTCCACTAAATGAACTATTGTAAGTTGAGGACTATCTGTACTTAAAAATGACAGTTAAGAAGTTGGAAACATTTTCCTCCTATCAATTTGATTGAGAACTGCCCAAAGGTGGCTAAAAGATGGCTAGCTATATAAATGTTTTAAATAAACAGGGTAGGGGCGGAAGTATAAAGTGAATTTTCAGCATAGCAGTTGATAAAACTGCTCTTACCCAGACTCTGCCATTTTCTTGTTTATAGATGGCTATCTCTTGCTCATACACATGTATCTGGACATGTCGCACGTAAGAGACAGCGTTGTTACCCCCTCGGTTTTCATTCTTTATCACCACTGAAAAGGGGACAAGGCTTTGATCGATGCCTGTCGACTGAGTGAGCACATAGGAACAAGTGCCTTGGAAGTCATAGCTGTAGCCATCAAAGGTGTGACAATGTGGGTCCCCCCAGCACCAACAGTGTCCCTGATAGTCCGGGACACAAACAGCCTGTCCATCCTTGACTTTACATGTCTCCTTGGTACGGCAAATCTTAACTTTGCAAGGATCTGGGGGGAAAAAAGACAGAACATAGAATCATAGATCTGAGAGGGAGCTCAGAGATCTTCTAGTCCAAGGAAGAGACCTTATACTATCCCAGTCAAATGGCTGTCCAGTCTACTTTTGAAAATTTCCAGTGATTGAGCACTTACAACTCTGCTAGGCAAACTATTCCATAGTTTAATTGTTCTTGCTGTCAGAAAAATTCTCCTTACTTCTAGGGTGGATCTCTCTTTCACAAGCTTTCACCCATTACT
>NW_015435363.1:0-1054 GCF_001527695.2 Protobothrops mucrosquamatus | reverse complement strand
TAAACCGCTAATCCTCTCTGTTTTTGTTCAGCTAATGCTGTGTATAATACTCCTAATCTGGGGAACTCTAAATATTTCCTATGTTGTTCTTTAATATGTACTTCCTGTAAACAAACTATATCTATATGTTGTTTGGCTAATTTTGTTAGTATTTGTTTTCTTTTTGCGGGTGAATTTAATCCATTTATATTAATGGATAGTAGTCTGATCTCTTTTTCCATTTTCTACCTGTGTGTCTATTTATGTGTTTGTCTTGTTCTTGAACCTACTCCTTTTTCTTTCCTCTGTCCTTTTTCTTCCTTGATTTCTGTCCCTCGTTCTCTTTCCCTTACTTCCTGTTGTTGGTCTTCCTGGCTTTTAGATTCCAATTCTTCCTTGCTGCTACTCTCTTCCTCAACTCCTTCCAGTTGTTCATAGAATTCCTGTGCTTTCTCTAGGTTATCTATCTTAATCCTCCTCTCCCTCCATGATATTAACATTCCTTCCGGAATTAACCATCTGAACGGTATACTTCTTTTAATTAAATAAGCACTAAGGAATCTATATTCCCTTCTCTGTTCTCTTATCTTCTTTGGTACCTGTTTTAGCGTTTGTATTTCCACTCCTTTGTAGATCATTGGATCCTCTCTTGTAATTTTATAAATTATGTCTCTCACCCTTTTCCTAGCAAATCTAATATGCACTTTTCGTGGGAGTTTGCTGCGTCTGGCATAATTTGTATGGATTCTATACGCCTCATCAATTTCTATCAGAATCTCCTGTTTGTCCCTTTGTAGGGCCTCGGCAATCAAATCCACCATAATAGCACCCAAGTCCTCTTCCTTCTCCTCTACCACATTTTGAAATCTTAGGTAGAATGCCGCCCTATCCATTTCTAGATGGATGATCGATTCCTCCAATTTTTTATTAGTTGCCATCATTTCTGTATCTAATGTATCAACTTTTTTCCCTACTTTGTCCAACCCCACTTCTACTGTCTGGATTCTTACTTCATTTTTCTCCATTGTTTGTTGGATCATCTCAATTCTATTATCCAATTTATTCATATCCCCTC
>NW_015435362.1:0-1054 GCF_001527695.2 Protobothrops mucrosquamatus | reverse complement strand
GGGGGGGTCTTCTTTCTTTTTGAGTGGTGGTCCCAGGAGGCTCCGTCAACAAAAGCATCGCCTTTTCCTTCCTCCCATCCACCCCCCCCACCCCCCCCTTCGCGCCTTCCAAGGCAACTAAGCCGAGGTTGCGAATGGTGTGTGTGTGTGTGTGCATGGGGGGGGGGGACTTTGCAGGAAGGACTGATTCCCCCCCCCTCGCCCTTGTCCCTTGCAAATTCTCCCTTGCGCGTGTGGATGGGTGTGCAAGCGTGTCTCTCTCTCTCTCTGTGTGTGTGTGTGTGTGTGTTCGCACGTGCATTCCCCCCCCCCTTTCTTCTTCTTCTTCTTCCTCCCCATCTACTCCACCCCTCCCGGCTTCGGCTGCCTCTTCTCTTCTCTTTCCCCCCCAGAGCCGCAGCGTTTGATCGGTAATGTATCTCTATCTGGAACGCCGTTTCTATAGATAGCCGTGGATAGATGGGGGGGGGGGGAGAGAGAGAGAGAGAAAGAGAGAGAGGGAGGTAGGGAGGGAGAGAAAGAAAGAAAGAAAGAAAGAAAGAAAGAGAGCCGGGAGGCAGAAGTACGGTTTTATTCTACTTAAATGATGGGGAGAAGCGCGTGCAAAAGGAGGAGAAGACGGAGGAAATTTTTTTGCAAAAGGCGTCCTCCTTAAAACGCACCCCAAATGCCTCTACAGGCAGCATCCCTTCGGCACCAGATTTTTCTTTTATTTGGTTCATGGAGGGGGGGGTGGGGGTTTGCCGTAATCAGTTCAGAATCAGGACCCGGGAGGGGTGTGTGTGGAAACCCAGCAAACAGTAAATTAGTCGGGGAGATCAACTGCCTGCAGATGCAAAAAAAATAAATAAAATAAAAAATAAATGACCTGGTTTAGTAATAGCGTGGACGAGAAATTAGATCAGGCGATTTTGACCCCGTTCTTGATGCCGGGTAGAAACGTTCCTGGAGGTGGGAATGAAAAAGGCTGGCGAGATCTGTTGAGAAATGCTGTCCGCTGGAATTTGAGGAAGACAAAACAACCCGGGGTTAATTCCTCTCTTCCCCCCCCCCC
>NW_015435361.1:0-1054 GCF_001527695.2 Protobothrops mucrosquamatus | reverse complement strand
GCACCCTGAGGAGGCCTGCTCTGTGGGAGCGTACCGGTCTATGGGAGGGAATCTGTGGCAGAAGGCGGTCTCGGAGGTAGCCAGGTCCAATGCCATGGAGCGCTTTAAAGGTGGTAACTAACACCTTAAAGCGCACCCGGAAGACCACCGGTAGCCAGTGCAGCTCGCGCAGCAGCGGTGTCACATGGGAGCGACGAGTTCCTCCCAACACCGCCCGCGCGGCCGCATTCTGGACCAGTTGAAGTCTCCGGGTGCTCCTCAGGGGGAGCCCCATGTAGAGAGCATTACAGTAGTCCAGGCGAGAGATGACAGTGCAAGACCAGGACACCCTTCATCACTTCTAGGGAATGAGGCATGAGGTGAGACCAGGAGGTGCTGGAAGGCCATGCCTCCTGAGGGGGCTGACTAAAGCGCCCCAGTTCCTACTCCTCAGCCTTAGCGGCAGGAGGGGGGCAGAGCTTCTTTTGACAGACAAAAGGTAGGAAAGAGTTTATTACTGTGGAGGCGCCAGCTACGGAGTGCCCTGCCTCAGAAGAGCTGAGTAGCCACCATTGCTGCCGCTGCCATGCCCACCCCACCAAACCTCACCCCCTCCCCCCACAGAGGGCAGGGTGGCAAAGGGAGGCAGATGCCTGCGCACTCCCCAGCAGGTGCTCAGGGCTCCCCCAGAAAGTTTGCGCGCCAAGATATGAAGCAGAACACCCTCCAGAACAGGGGTTCCCTAACCTGTGGGCCATGGCCCACTACTGAGCCGCAGCCACTTGGCCACCATGCCGCATGAAGGGATGGCCAGTGCACACACATGTGCACTCACCCTCCCCCCATACTTTTTTTATGCCTGCCTCCCTTTCTGGTTTGCCAAATCAATCCAGAAAGAGTGACACCCTCGCCAAACTGGCAGCCTCTTCCAGATGCGCGCTATGGGACGGAGACTATGGTACCTTGGAGGGATCCTCCAGCTCCCCAGCCTTGGCCACTACCTCTATTGGCATCTGCTCTCCCGGGCTCCCTGGCTGAGAATCTCCTTCTGCAGTGGTGTCATCCACGGTTCCGT
>NW_015435360.1:0-1054 GCF_001527695.2 Protobothrops mucrosquamatus | reverse complement strand
TGTTCAAACATTTTGTATTAGTTCTGTTTGAAAACCTTCTTAGTAAAGATATAAGGATTGCAGGATCCAGTCCGTTCAGACACTGGAACCAGAGGGTTTACCTTTGTGGCTGGGGCAGGACAAGACAGAAACACAGTTCTGAGGTTGCTTGCGACCCCACAATGCAGGATGCAGGGCGATAAAACGGCATAGGTGGTGGGGGGAGATAGGCAGGTGAGCAAGTTGGAGGCAGTCCCTTACCTTACTGAGGCTCACGGTGGGTGGGACCAACCCCAGAATGGCTTGGATCGGGGTGGGTACAAGTTAAGATAACAACAGGGAACACCAGGAATGACGTTGTAGGTCAGTACAGTCATATGACATCTCCTTTTATGACCATACTAACTTATGACAGAAATTCTAGTCCCAAATATGATCATAAATTAAGGATTACCTATTATATCCTCTAATGATAAGCAATATTAGGAAAATTACAAAAGAAATCAATAAGAAATAGAAAGTTAAAGAAATTAAAGAGATGGGAAATAAGAAAAAAAGGAAATACAGCTAACTCTAGTTTTCACCAGCACCAAATCTTCTCCATACATTTCCTCCTTGCAAACCATGTTTGTTTCCATCATGACCCTATGTATCTTTTGTTCTTCAAAGGTCTGTACCTTTGTGATTGGGATTCTCACAATTTCTCTCAATCACAATTTTCATGTCTTCCTCTCAACCCATTCATACTTCTTTCATATACTTGTTTAGCAATTTGATTTTTATTCATTCTCTCTAGGACCAAAGAAGCTCTCTCTATTCATTTTTGTATTCAATCATCATTTGCTTTTAATCCTGTCTTAAGCACATGCTTCTTAAGGGTCCATCTTGTTGTCACTGCATTCTTCTTCTTCTTCTTCTTCTTCTTCTTCTTCTTCTTCTTCTTCTTCTTCTTCTTCTTCTTCTTCTTCTTCTTCTTCTTCTTCTTCTTCTTCTTCTTCTTCTTCTTCTTCTTCTTCTTCTTCTTCTTCTTCTTCTTCTTCTTCTTCTTCTTCTTCTTCTTCTTCTTCTTCTTCTT
>NW_015435359.1:0-1054 GCF_001527695.2 Protobothrops mucrosquamatus | reverse complement strand
CTGCGCCGTTATCATGGGCTCTTGGTTCCTTACCAATTCCCGCTTTGGCTTCCTCCCTAATTCGTTCATTCCCAATTATTACACCCTCTAAGTTCATATTGCCCTTTCCTCCAGCTTCCCTATGTACATCGTACGTCTTTCCTACTCCCTCATATTCCTTTCCTCTATTCCCCCTCGGGACGCTCTCTATGTACGTCTCAGTACTTCTTCCCTCAATACAGTGGGGTATGTTCTCAGTATATCCTGTCCCATCTAACCTCTTTCCTCCCTTCCTATTCAGACGGGAGAGTATGCCCGTAACGTCTCCTGGTTCTTTATGTAAAGTTCCCTCGCTTATCTGACCATCTTTTTCTCTATGGTTTGCCATCCGGATATACATTGATCTAGTGACCACATATTCCGAATTCTCACCATCCAACTCTACACAGTCAGGGATCATATGGGAGTCCCTATGGTTATTCCTTCCCCGGGAATAGTTCGTTCTGGTCCAGGTTCTCAGGTTCTTGTGCATAGGGCACAAATCAACATGTTGATTTGTGCCCTATGCACAAGAACCTGAGAACCTGGACCAGAACGAACTATTCCCGGGGAAAGAATAACCATAGGGACTCCCATATGATCCCTGACTGTGTAGAGTTGGATGGTGAGAATTCGGAATATGTGGTCACTAGATCAATGTATATCTGGATGGCAAACCATAGAGAAAAAGATGGTCAGATAAGCGAGGGAACTTTACATAAAGAACCAGGAGACGTTACGGGCATACTCTCCCGTCTGAATAGGAAGGGAGGAAAGAGGTTAGATGGGACAGGATATACTGAGAACATACCCCACTGTATTGAGGGAAGAAGTACTGAGACGTACATAGAGAGCGTCCCGAGGGGGAATAGAGGAAAGGAATATGAGGGAGTAGGAAAGACGTACGATGTACATAGGGAAGCTGGAGGAAAGGGCAATATGAACTTAGAGGGTGTAATAATTGGGAATGAACGAATTAGGGAGGAAGCCAAAGCGGGAATTGGTAAGGAACCAAGAGCCCATGATAACGGCGCAG
>NW_015435358.1:0-1054 GCF_001527695.2 Protobothrops mucrosquamatus | reverse complement strand
GCTACTCTTACTACCAACATGGGAAAAACTAGTAAAAACTAAAAGAATCAAAACTTCCTATGAAAATCAAGAGTCTGGATGAAGACAATTACTACAAATATCTGGACATCCTTCAAGCTGACATTAAGCATGCTGAAGTCAAGAAGGCTAGAATGCCTAATATCAGTTTGAAGGATGTCCAGGTATTTGTAATAATTATTTTCATTCAGGCTTTTGGTGTTATTTCAATGCATAGCAACACTTGAGCTAGCACAAGACAGAAACCACTATATTTAACTTGAAGCAGAAAAGTGTGAACAGTAGTCATGCTTCCTAGAGGCTGGATATGAGTAGAAAATGACAACATCCATATCTGCTGTCCAGAATGATTGATAGTCATGGCATAGCACTCTGGCAGTGGAGATGCACCCTGAATCAAGGTAAATAACCTCTGATTAAATCTCTCTTTTTTTTTTTTTCAATATAAAAATTTTATTGTTTTTATCATAAAAAAAAAGAAATACATCACAAATATTACACAATGTTATAACCCATCCCCCCACCCCCCCCCGGACTTCCCAAACCAACCTAGGCTGATATTCAAATACAAGTAAACAAATATTAATATCTCTAACTCCAAAGTCTAAACTTAAACAATCCATCTCCTCCGTATTAATAAAAATTATTCATTTAGTTAATTCTTCAAATATCCAAAATCTTTACCATTTCAGCAATATAGTTTAACACCATCCCTTACCTATACAAAGAAAAGAAAAGAAAAAAAAAATTCCCATCTTCCATAAAGTTAACAAGTTAATTCTGTCATTTCATGAAACTACCCTATAAAAAATCATTTGGAACCCTTAATAAGGTTTGCAACTTCAATTACTTAATTATCCTTCAATCGTTTTCAATTATAACAACATTATTATATTTATAATAATCTTCCTTTTAATAAAAATTATTCATTTAATTAATTCTTCAAATACCCAGAATCTTTATCATTTCAGCAAGGTAAAAAAGAAAAAAGGAAAAATTCCCATCTTCCATAAAGTTAACAAGTAAAATCTATCAT
>NW_015435357.1:0-1054 GCF_001527695.2 Protobothrops mucrosquamatus | reverse complement strand
ATAATAATAATAATAATAATAATAATAATAATAATAATAATAATAATAATAATAATAATAAAGTTGGAAGGGACCTTGGAGGTCATCGAGTCCAACCCCCTGCTCAGGCAGGAACCCTACACCATTTCAGACAAATGGCTGTCCAGTCTCTTCTTAAAAACTTCCAGTGTTGGAGCATTCACCGCTTCTGGAGGCAGGTGGTTCCACTGGTTAATTGTTCCAACTGTCAGGAAGTTTCTCCTTAGTTCCAGGTTGCTTCTCTCCTTGATCAGTTTCCATCCGTTGCTTCTCGTCCTGCCTTCAGGCGCCTTGGAGAATAGCTTGACTCCCTCTTCTTTGGGGCAGCCCCTGAGATATTGGAACACTGCTATCATGTCCCCCCTGGTCCTTCTCTGTTGCTGATAAAATGTTAAGCACTTGTAATTATAAAAAAAACTTAATATATATGCCGAATCCAGTCTGAGCATCTGGCTGTGTGATGAACCACCACCACAAAACTGAAGAAGCAAAGAAGCTTCTTGGATGAGAAGCAAAACGTCTTCAAGTCTAGTGGTCTTTTGCCCCCCCCCCCCAAAAAAAGCCCCTTTGGGTCAACAACCACAAAAACATTGGTTTGGGGGGAAAACCAGCTGAGCAGGCCCTCTGTTCACAACCCCGACGCCTCTCTTTTAGGCTGGGAGCACAGCTCCCATCATCCCCAGCCAGACCGTCCCCGATGCCGCCAGATGCGTGGATAGGCCGGAGAAAGAGTGAGGGGAATAAAGCGGCCTCAATGTGCCCCTCAACAAACTCCACCTCCCAGAATTCAGTGCGGAAAGCCGAGAAGGCATAGAGCGCGAGGGCTAGAACGACCGGGCGAGGAAAGGCGAAGGAGAAAGTTGGAGGAAAGCGAGGTCGCTTCCGCTTCCGGCCAGCCTCGCTTTGGGCCCTGCGGTGGCGGCCCAGCCTTGTGCCGCCGCCATATTGTCTGTGTGAGGCCGGTGAGGCGGGTGGACGGTCGGGCGCCCGGAGGCTGCTCAGGTAACGGCCAGGCGGGGACGGTCCGAGGGGGGAC
>NW_015435356.1:0-1054 GCF_001527695.2 Protobothrops mucrosquamatus | reverse complement strand
GCCCAAGCTCCATCAGGAACCTCTCAGGGTCCATCAGTCGCCTGGGACGGAACCATCTAGGCGGTTCCGTCTCCCTGCGGCGAGGGGGAGCGGTCCGGAAATCCATCCTTAGGAGAGAATGATCTGACCATGACAAGGGCTCAATAGCTATCTCCCCTAATACCAGATCACTCTGCCACTGGCCTGAGACAAAAATCAGGATAGGAAAGAATGCCACCTTTTAATGAAACACAGCTGATGGCTCCTCATCTCTAACTGCCCAAGGCAGCAGCTCTCTCCTGAATGGGCTGGATGACTGATTTTAGATCAGTGTCAAAGTCTTCAAGGGCTGAACTGAGGCAGGGGTCTGCTTGGCTTCTGTTTCTGGAACCCCAGTTCTTCAGCCCACTTAGCTTCCAGTCTTATTCCTCCTACACTGATGATTTACATACTGAAGCATCAGCTAACTACTTTGGACAATATATTAGACAATATATTATTTGTGTGAAATATTTTTACCTTGCTATTAACTACAAAAAATATTATTTCCATACACATGTTAAAAGTAACTGTTCGCTTTATATATTCAGTAGTAGCATTGTGAGATTTATTAAAATGAGTTTTTTTAAATATATATATATATATATCTTGCCAGTTGCTAACCACCTCCCATAGTGAAGATGAGGAACAGGAAGCCTGGATCAATGCGCTGCTGGGAAGAATCTTTTGGGATTTCTTGGGAGAGAAATATTGGTCTAACTTAGTCTCAAAGAAAATACAGATGAAGCTCAGCAAAATAAAGGTAGGAATATTTTCCTAAGTATCTACCATCTTGTTGATTAGCCCGTTCTTGAAGGGAACTGTTATAGAGCTTCAGTCTGGTGGCAGTGCAACCTGTACAGGGACTAAACCAGTCTGTTATCTCTTGAGCCATAATATTTCTTAGCATGTTTAGCCTAACTAACTATCCTATTTTTATTTGAACCATTTTTAATTTCACTTGCTAGCTGAAGTAAACTCCTAGAACAGGTTACAAAAATTAGTAATGGTAGTCCTTGCCCTAGACCAGGGGTAG
>NW_015435355.1:0-1054 GCF_001527695.2 Protobothrops mucrosquamatus | reverse complement strand
TCCCATTGGGGGACATGGGGGCTTGGGTATGTCCCATCGGTGGAGGCTACATCTCACATGCTGTAGAATGGGCGTTGTCTTACCTGAACGCCATTTCTCAGCATGTAGATGTAGCCTCCACACCCGCCCGTGTTGGTAGGTCTAGGCTGTATTTTCAGGAGGAGTGTTGTGTCAGATCAAGTGGGCTTCGCCTCGTCGGGCAACAAACTGGGGAAGGACAGCCCAAGTAGGCGTGGCCAAAGTTTGATCTTAGTCTAATCTGAGCAAGGAGGCATTGATAACCCATCGGTGGAGGCTACATCTACATGCTGAGAAATGGCGTTCAGGTAAGACAACGCCCAATTCCTCTGCCTGGCCTCCCGGGAGGTTACACGAGGCTGGCTCCAGGGAATCGTCAACGCTTCTTTGAGTGAGGGGTTCTTGCCGGCTGCCTTGAAAGAGGCTGTGGTGAGACCCCTCCTCAAGAAGCCCTCCCTGGACCCGGCTACTTTGGCCAACTACCGGCCTGTCTCCAACCTTCGCTTTCTTGCGAAGATTGTTGAGAGTGTGGTGGCACGACAGCTCCCTCAGCACCTGGAAGAAACTGTCTATCTAGACTCGCGCCAGTCCGGCTTCCGGCCTGGGCACAGCACGGAAACGGCATTGGTCGCGTTGGTTGATCTCTGGAGGGCTCGGGATAGGGGCTGTTCCTCTATCCTAGTCCTGTTAGACCTCTCAGCGGCTTTTGATACCATTGACCATGGTATCTTGTTGCACCGGTTAGGGGGGTTGGGGGGCACCGTTTTATGGTGGTTCTCCTCCTACCTCTCGGACCGGACGCAATTTGTGTTGGCAGGGGGGCAGAGGTCAACCTCAAGGCGCCTCACTTGTGGGGTACCACAGGGGTCGGTCCTCTTGCCTCTCCTGTTCAACATTTATATGAAGCCACTGGGTGAGATCATCCGTGGTTTCGGGGTGGAGTTTCATCAGTACGCAGATGACACCCAGCTGTACATCTCCACCCCGGACCACCCCAACGATGCCGCGGAAGTGATGTCCCGGTGCCTGGAGGCCG
>NW_015435354.1:0-1054 GCF_001527695.2 Protobothrops mucrosquamatus | reverse complement strand
TTTGCTTCTGAGGTAAAGTGGTCCCACTTCATCTTTTGCTTGAATCAGTCTAATTTCAGCAGCAAGCAGCCATGCTTCATTATAACACAAAGCTGGAAAATAAGTTTTACATACATTTTGACAGCCAGGTTTCCTGTTTTTCTGAAGACACCAAGAGGAGGTAGGTGTATTTAATATGTTTGTCACCTTGAATTATAAACAAACAAACAAACAAACAAACAAATAATCTAGTGCAGCAGGCCAGTGAGTCACCTTTCAATATTCATGCCATTCTCTCCTACTCATCCTCATTTTTAACATCACATACTTCCTACTCATATGATAAATAATCTGCTAAGCGGCAGTTGTTATTGCCAATTTTTCCCCTTTTTTCCTCAGAATGTCTTTGATAATGTACATATTACTTGGAAAAACAACCAGCTTCAGAATTAACTTTGAGTCTAATTCCTTATTGCCTAACTAGTCTAGGAGTCAAATTCATATCACTGGATGATGATATTATCAGTAGTTGTTTAATTGTTTTTTTCTAAATTAATTAGTTTGTTATTTTTTTACTTTTGTTTTTTTTAATAAATTATATTCACATCTTTATCCATTATGTGTTCCCTGACCTATCTCCAGAAGTGTCAACTTCCAGAATTTTTAGCAGTGATTGCTTTAACTACATGTTGAAGTTTACACTGAGATTTATGACTTGAAAAACATGATAGCAATATGATAAGTCCATTATAAAAAAAAATCAAATCTAGATATTATCCAAAATCAGTTGATCAAAGTGTCCTACTGGAGTCTGGGTGATGGTAATACCTGAACAGATCCAATGTGGTTCAATTAAAACTAATAAAAAGTTTTAAATTGCTTCGAGACCGCCTTCTGCCACAGATTACCTCCCATCGGCCAGTACGCTCCCACAGGGTGGGTCTCCTCAGGGTGCCGTCGGCCAGACAGTGCCGGCTGGCGACCCCAAGGGGGAGGGCCTTCTCTGTGGGAGCTCCCACCCTCTGGAATGAGCTGCCCCCAGAGATCAGGGTGATCCCTGATCTCCCTTCCTTCC
>NW_015435353.1:0-1054 GCF_001527695.2 Protobothrops mucrosquamatus | reverse complement strand
TAGTGCAAAATATTCAAAGACTGGAAATATAGATTAATAATAATAAACTCCTATGTATCCTATGTCTAAAAGATATTATTGAAGAGATATCCCTGATACCCCTGACAAAACCAAGGCTGAGTTGAAATAGATTTACAAGAATGACACACAAAGAGATGATACACTTTTTTAAAAGCTGATGTTTTAATAATTAAAAGGGGCATACAAACAATAAACCAAGAGTATTAGGTAATTTTACTCTTTCTATTTTTCTTTTAGTTTTTACTGTTGTAAGTATAAACTTTAATAACATTACTTAAAAAAATCCTAGTGTACTTAATCATCACTTATCTCCAGTCAGACATTATATAGATGTGGGGAGGAAGAGAGGTAGGGAGGAGGGAGAGAAGGAGAGGGAGAGAGGAGAGAGGAGAGAGAATTTACTATGACATTCATATTTTTAATACACAAACCCTTTCTGCTAGAATTATATTTGGGTAAGTATAATGGGTTTCCTCTTCTACTGTATGAGTTTGATTGCTCATAGCAAATTACAGTACAGAAACAAATCAATTGTATATCCTAATTTCCAGTTCACCATTAGTGAACTGAAACAGTGAAAGAAGAGTTAGCATAAAATATTGAATTTGTTGCCATGATCTGTCAGATAAGTTTTCAGAAAGCAATAAGCAGAAGGTTAAGTTTTCATTCCTCTTATCCAAATTATTACCAGAGTTAGTTTGAGCACATTTGAAGCCTGTAGTGCTGAACAATAGTGAAGGATTAGAACACAGTGTGTAATCTTTTGTAGTCATTGATACAAATGTCAGACAGCAATTTAAGGGTTCAACAGCCTGTTCTTCACCAGATACCACAAGACCCCCACTCACACGGGTGGACACACACTGGATCTAGTTTTTGTCTCTGGCCAGTGGCAGAGTGATCTGACAGTAGGGGAGATAGTGGTTGAGCCCTTGTCATGGTCAGATCATTCTCTCCTAAGGTTGGTTTTCCGGACCGCTCCCCCTCGCCGCAGGGAGACGGAACCACCTAGATGGTTCCGTCCCAGGCGACT
>NW_015435352.1:0-1054 GCF_001527695.2 Protobothrops mucrosquamatus | reverse complement strand
CGGGGTCTTACCAGCCAATGGAATTGTGTGATTACAAGCCAGGGGAATCCCATAAAAGAGGGCTCCCCTGGCCCAGATGCCAGTCCGGATTTACTTTATGCCTTGCCAATAAACCGAGAGCTGACTGTCACTCGACTCGTGTCTTACTGCCTGCGCGATCTAACACTGGCGACGAAGGTGGGATCCCAGTAAGACTGCATGACAAGGGCAACCTCGTGGCAAGCAACCTACTTCGAAGCAAGAGCTCCTCCACACAGCCTTCCGAAGCAAGAAACTATCCGCGACTCCAAGATGGCTTCCACCTCGAAATTCTCGTCTTCCCTACCGGCATTCAACCCAGAAACAAACGACTGGGCCGCATACATGGGAAGATTCGAGCTACACCTGGCCGGGAATGGGCAACAAGGCATTCCCGGGGATCAAAAGAAGGCCTTATTCCTTGCGAACTGCGGAGATGAGGTCTACCACGTGGCCCGCTCCTTGGTCGCTCCAGCCAGCATCGAGGACACTCCTTGGGCAGATATCCAACGTCTGCTGGCTGGTCAGTACGGGATCTCCGAAGGGTTCCTAGTCGCAAGGAACCGCTTCTACAACCGACGACAACGGGCGGGCGAACGCATCAGAAAGTACCTCGGAGAGCTCCAATCGATCGCAGCCCGTTGCGAGTTCGTCGCCCTGGAAAATATGCTGCGGGATCGACTCATCATGGGGATGAGGGACGAGCACGTGAAGAAGCGACTCATCGTGCGTCGAAGTCTCACCCTCAGCGAAACCCTAGACGAGGCCCTCGCCGCAGAAGAGTCCGAATCCACGGCCACCGAAATGAGACGGGGTGACATCCATCGCACCCATTGTGAGCCAACCCCCGATCCGGAGGCCACCGAATCGGACGAGGCCGGCGAGGAAGAGACCGTCCATCGCACCTTTACCAGCCGGAAGCAGCGAGCATGGCGAGACGAGCGGGACGACCTCGAGTGTCCAGGGTGTTTGGGGAACCACACACGAGCAAACTGTCGGTTCCTAGACACCACGTGCAGCCGCTGCCTGAGGCGAG
>NW_015435350.1:0-1054 GCF_001527695.2 Protobothrops mucrosquamatus | reverse complement strand
GTATGAATCAGACCGAAGAAAGCTGGACGGCCCAATACAGACGCAGTATGTATATTTTTTTTTCAGACTTAGCGGAAGGAATGTGGGATTCCCATTATAATTTACCTGCCTACATGTCCTCTTGCTCACATGCTAAGTGGGCGTTTCAATCTGTGAGTGGCAAAAAGGAAACAGACATTCGTTCCCCCTCGGAAAAAAACGAAGATCCTGATGGAGGAAGAAAAAAAAAAAAGACACATTTTGCAGCCAGTGAGATCAACAGCTGATGCCATAAAAGGACTTTCTGGACGTAAGAGGATGCAGTATCTGGGCAAGACGAGTTTGCGGGACATTCTTGGCTACGTCACAAATAAAAATAAACCCTCTTGGCAAAGGACAGAAGACAGAAGACAAATCTCCAAAGGTAATCCGGGGCAGGAAAAAATATAATCTCTTGGAACATTTACATTTTGAAGTATTTGCTGAGGTATCATAACAGGAAATGGATTGGGGTTTTTTTTCCCCCTAAGTTGACTTACATAGGAATATTGAGAGCAAGTGCTGTTTCTTGCCAATCAAATTGTGCAGAGGAAAGAACGGAACGATGGCGAAGAACAATTTAACTTAACAATTGAGCTTAAACCACTTCTTAGCCACTTCTTTTTTTTTTAATTTTTTTTAATTTTTCACCATACACCATACACCAAAACTACATAAACATAAATCTTTTCTTCTAACAGAACAGTGATTTACATTTTAAATATTCTTTACATCTTATTTACATTTTATATACATCAATAATTATATCTTTTTCTTTCTCTGTTCTAGCCAATTATAACATTTATTCCAAATTTCATAAAATTCCTTGTCTTTTAGTTCTAACGTAAGTTTGTTCATTTCTGCGCATTCCAAAATTTTATACATAATCATATCATTTGTGGGAATATTTTCACTCTTCCAACATTGCGCATATGCTATATGAGCTGCAGTCAATATGTGTATAATGATGTGTTGGAGTTGTTTTTCCATCTTTAAATTTATTATGCCCAAAAGAAATATTTCTGGTTTGAAATCC
>NW_015435349.1:0-1054 GCF_001527695.2 Protobothrops mucrosquamatus | reverse complement strand
CTTATAAGGATGTATGGATTGTTAAACCCAGTTTGTTTTACTCGTTGAATTATTAAGGCAGTATTTCAATCATCCAATTCTTTCCTACTGGTTAAAAGCCAGCATTTTGGGGAGTGAGTTTCACAAATAAATTTATTATGAGAACATCAGGTTTATAAGATCTATATTTTCATTTTTGAACCAGATTACAGGGATACATGCAAAATCTTTTATTTGTAATACCAAAAGTGATAACAACTTTAACAACTTTCTCCTATACAGAAATATTTCATATTAAATTGGTCCAGAACGTGGCCCTACCAGCTGCAAAAGAATGACACCACTAACATGCTTTGTGAAATCCTTGGCTACTTGCCCCCAAATTCATCTAAAAGTGCATCCTCTGTCTCCAAAAATTATCTATTTTTGGCTTAGCATCTTCAAAGGTCATACAAATTGTTCCTACTTAGTGTATAACAGAAATCTGTTGATTTTAATGTCTACATGGATCCTGCTTCCAGATAATGCTAGGAATCATATCTCTCTGTTTGTTCTGAAAATTTCCTTGTGTGAGCTCAAGAAAATAATGATTATTTGGTATCATTAGTAAATGTGGAATATTCCATACATTATGGTAAGATTTCAGAATGTAGAACAACCATCAAGTCTGAAAGTTTCTTCAGCAAATCCTGTGGTTCAGCACTAGAGTTGACCTCCAAGAAAACATTTTATATTTGTGTGTTGGTTGTCTGCTCAAGCAGGTCTTCTGTCCCCCTGAATCAAAATTTTCTGAATAACTGCTGTCTTAATATTTCCTTGATGTGGTGGAATACATTGGAACTGTACTTCTGCTCATCAAATCACACTACAAACCAACTTTAACCAGTGTAGTCCTCTTGCCTCCCTCCAGGATCACTGCTATTATCATGGACGCATCCACAATGATGCTGACTCAACTGCAAGCATCAGTGCATGCGATGGTTTGAAGTAAGAGAGTCTTGAATATTTTATTTATTTTATTAAGAATAATATACTGCTCTTGGAGTTGTCACAGTTAAAATGAAGGACATCAGTT
>NW_015435348.1:0-1054 GCF_001527695.2 Protobothrops mucrosquamatus | reverse complement strand
CGGAGAAAAGGTGGCGGAACTCAAACCTGGCCACGCCCTCATCAAACCCTAGGACCGCCCCTTTAGAGAACAGGAATGCAAGTAAAATTTGGGAGGGGCTATTTCCGGTGTGGGAGGGGCTATTTCCGGTGCAGCCGGCCCGGAAAAAGGTGCCGGAACGCGGTTCCGCCGCGTTCCGGCTGAAAAAAAGCCCTGCCAATAAGACGTGGTAGTAGAGAAGATAAGGATAATAATATTACAGTCATACAACATGGATAAATATACTCAGACATAAGACAGTACTGTGGGAATTAGATACATTAGGTACACATGGGGTACATTAGAAACATTTTCTTTGTTTTCTTTAGTATTTTGATATAGGGTTTTTTGTATTTTCCCCCTCCTTTTGTATTAATTCATTTGTTGATCTTTTGCTATATTGTCATGTTGAAAGAAAAAGAATTATAATACTTTTCAGGTGTTGGAGCTCATAGATCTAGATGCTTTGAATATTAGAAAATTTAAATAGATGATTGGTAAAAACTTCATCTGATGTAAATTATTTCAGTACTAAAACTCATACATAATGAATTATTGTTGGATCAATGGAGGAGGAGGAGGAGACGACAGCCCCTGACAGGTAGAAAATATAGCAACACAACAGCCCAGATTCACAGCCGTTGGAAGGATGGGCAGTGTCAGATGCTATAATCAATTAAAGCAAGATCTGTAAATTGATTGAAGGAAAGCACTACAGACTATCAACTCTGATTGCTGAGGATGGAGAACTTGGTAGGTGATTATTTTGTCATGGATTGAAAGTGGGTGAAGGACAACACTGTCCATTTCTGCACTCGAGAAATGTAGAGAGTACGGAAGATGATCCTGATGGAAATATACAGGAACTATTACTAGACAAAAGTGCTGAATTAATTTCAAAGTCTAGAACAGGGGTAGGCAACCTTGGCTCTTTTATGACTCGTGGACTTCAACTCCCAGAATTCCTGGTCTAGAACAATGAAATAACACTCAGAATTGGCTCTGACAGATGCCTCCCTAATTTACCTGAATTTAA
>NW_015435347.1:0-1054 GCF_001527695.2 Protobothrops mucrosquamatus | reverse complement strand
AAGACGTGGTTGTTCCAGCAAGCGGGACTGGCCTAGGGGATTTTATAGGGGTTTTAATTACTTTTAAATTTGACATTCTCAAATATTTCATTTTAATCAAATTTTAAACTAGGTGTAATATGTTAGCTTTTTATCATTTGTCAGCCGCCCTGAGTCCGAAAGGAGAAGGGCGGGATATAAATACAATTAATAAATAAATTAATAAATAAAATAAATATCCTCATCCCACAGACATCATGGAGGAAAACCAGGAAAAGTTTGGCGGGAGGTGAAAATGTTTCAGTGCTTTCATTGGGATAACATTTGCTGTTCACCTGGGAAAAGAAACTGGTTACCTTGCATTTGTACTAATTAATTAAAACCCTTACTATTCTTGACCTGATCTTGTATCTGTCACATAACTGTAATAAGCAATGGGGCCGGGGGAGACTCTAACTCAGATATGACTTTATTAATACATTTTATAGACATGCTCTCTTGGATCAATTATAAAACAGATCTTGTGTAGAACTTAGCCTGTACCAAATGTTAATACTGAATGCTATATTATTATAATAAGCTTGACTATATAAGCACTCCTTTGAGATTCCTAACCAGAGAAATCATTCCCATTGCACATTGTTTTTTCTTTTTTCCTAATTAGTGTAACAAGTGAAGCTAACAGAACATATGATCCTAGCATAAGTTTGTCTATAGCAGGAGTGTCAAACTCAATTTCATTGAGGGCCGCATCAGCATTGCGGTTGCCCTCAGGGGGCTGGGTGGGTGTGGCCAGGGTGGGTGCAGCCTACTGGGTGGGCGTGGATGGAGTGGGTGTGGCCTACTGGGTGGGTGTGGCCAGCTCTACATTGTTCGCGTCAAGGGTGCCTGTGGGGGCCTGGGCAGGAGTGGGATAGATCTAAGGGTCTCTGGCAGAAGGGGGTGGGACCAGGGCAAGTGCCAAGGCATGGTCCACTGGAGGAGCCTCAGGCCATGCAGGGTATTTCTTTATTTCTTTATTCTTTATAATAACCTGGATGGGAAGACAGTGATTGAATTACTTTTCTGATATTAC
>NW_015435346.1:0-1054 GCF_001527695.2 Protobothrops mucrosquamatus | reverse complement strand
TACTGTCTATATTCAGGATGCACCTATTGTAAGCCCATTTTTCATTCCTGCGTGAATGATAGAGACAAAAATTTTCTTCCCCTGTAATTTTAACTTAGTGTTTTATTTGAAAATTTCCTAAACTGCTTCAACGCAGTTTACTAGAAATAGCATATACATATTATAAGAAAAATTTGTGGAAGTTGAATTCCACAGTGTCTTATCCCTGTAGTCAGAATTGTCCACAGTTTCCTAACCTTTTGTAATTTCTTCACTCCTGACACCTTTGCTTATATAGTTTACAAGCAACTATCAATACAATAATACAAGCCTCTGTAAGAAGAATAACATTGCATCATTTTAAAATCAGCTTGGCACCTATCTTCTGTTTATGTAATTTATGTAATTCCATTACCCTTACCCCATACTACCTCCAGTTAAATGTGAGTCTCCACACCATTTATTGAAGAAATTTACTACTGTAGATATTTTTTAGGTGATTGAAATTAGAAGTAAGTTTAAGTCTATACTCTGCATAATGCTTCTAAGAATGCAGGTTTGAAAGCTGTTTTTATGAATAATGATAAATTAATAAGTGCTAAATTAAAGGCTCAGTTAACTTGCATTGCAATCAGTGTACATTTAAATTTGGAACTTCATGTAACTGAATTATTGATACAAAATATAAATTTGACATACTAACTCAAATTAGGAGTACAGGTCATCAAGATTTTCATTTACTGATTGGATTGAGGTAAGATAGTTTACTACTTATTTAAAAAGGAGCCCTGGAAGATTTCTAAAAATTAGACTTGTCAGCATATTTGTTTTACTAGCATTTCTACCAATTTGTCTAAAAAAAAAATAAGCTAATAAAATTTATTTATTTATTTATTTATTTTATTAAATTTATATCCCGCCCTTCTCCTTGCGGACTCAGGGCGGCTAACAATCGAGTAAAAATACACAGATACATTACAAGATTAAAAATTAATTAAAAAGGAAATATTTAACTGTGATCTAATTAAAATATAATTAAAACCCCCTCTAAAAATTTCCCCTAGGCCAGTCCTGC
>NW_015435345.1:0-1054 GCF_001527695.2 Protobothrops mucrosquamatus | reverse complement strand
ACACCAGCCGGTAGTCCCGGGCCGGAGGGTCTGGGTCTCCTGGAGACCGAGTAGGAGCCTGAGGACCGGAGCACCCACAAGCTCGTAAGTAGCGTGTGCGTGCTCCCCTAACCTGATATGGTCCTCTGCTCCCGCCATATCTGCCTCTCCCACTGACCGTACTAATACCTCCCTCCTCCCTCAACCCCCCACCCTCCCCTCTTTGATGCTTTGTAAACTCTTTGCAGACCCTGGCCTTTGCTGTAAGAGGCAACTGAGTAAATCCAACTAGGACAGCTGAACCTTATATGAACTTGATCAGTCATTTTAGTTGATGGCAGCTGTGAAATGACTGTTTAATATCAGTTTGAATGTGATTGGTTAATGTTGAACAGTCGCATCCCTACTTATAAGAGGATATGATCACGTATATAGCCACATTCTAGTTTCTTACTGATATTCCTCCCCCCCCAAATATCAGTTAGTATTTGTAGCTCAGGGTTGAAATGAGGAGTCCTTAGTGCTCTCTGAGCTTGGTTGTTTTCTTGCAGGTATTTCATTACCCAAATTAGATAATGTCATCAGCACTGAATGATGTTAACTACTGATAGTAATGAATGTAATGAATGTAATGAATGTAATGAAACATTTGCAACAAAGCAAACTCAGAAAGCATCAAGGACCCCTTCATTTTAATAGGGTGTGTAGACTTTTTATATCCACTGTATGTCCAAATCCTACATACATACAAGGGAATCTCCTCCCTACAATTCAACTTTGTTATTAAGAAGGAATTCACTCCCTCCTTAATAACAAAAGTGTAGACTGAACAACCAGTACCAGATACCTAAGCGATTCTTAAGTTTCTGGTACTGGTTCTTCAGTCTAAACTACCTTCTATGGAAGTTACCCAACTCCCATAAAAATATTTTTTGTTGAAATCATTCTTTGTCACTGAGAGGCCAGCAATGGATTAAGACTTTGCCATGTTGACGAATCCTTGAGTTTCTCTGTGAGTTGATTTAGAAAAATATTCTTAAGAATTAAGGTTATTGAAAAAGCATATAGAGTTCTC
>NW_015435344.1:0-1054 GCF_001527695.2 Protobothrops mucrosquamatus | reverse complement strand
GTTCTCGCCTACATCGTCCGTATAGGACGACTCGGGAACTCAACTCCTACCCCGGGCAGCTCACCGATCCCCTTATGCCCAGGGGAAAGGTATCAAGCCGTTTGACAGCAGATGCTGGCTGTCAAACCGGCTTTTACGCAAAACAGGCGGGAGGCAGCAAACAGCTGCGACCAGCGAAATCGCCTGCCACCGGAAGTCACCATGAGAAATATGTTTCTGTTACCTTTGGAAGATTATTTGATACATTAAGCTGGAGTAGAAATAGCAGATCAGTGATATAAAAGAGTTGCAACTATTTGGCAATAATTTACCAATTGAAACTTCACTTTTGGGGTCAAATGCTATTCTTCTTATTTCTTGCTTATATAACATCTATCAGTGTCATAGGATAATATCTCATATGTAGCTTCGGAAGAACAATATCTACTTGTAAAATATAGTATTATGAATAATTTATTGAATTAAAATGAGTTTATGCAAATGCCCAAATGTATCTCATCTCTGGAAAGAAGAAAGAAAAAAATAGTGACAATTAATAATAAAAAACCTCCAATTTTGACTTGTATGGGAGTGAGTTGAGGGAATGCCTTTGCTCAACTTCAATGCATGCTTCAGTTGAGCCCCACATGGAACCTTAGGACTTCACACTAAACCAGACCATTACATGACCAATGTACTCTTCAATGTACATGACTTTTGAAGATCATCAAAAACCTTCCATTGGCCCTGAATGTAGTGGCCAACTGAAAATAGTTTTAGATCTCAAAACCTGGACATGGAAGAAAGCAAAATTTGACACTGAAGCATCCAGGATGCTTCACAGCTCTTAACAGCCTGTGTTTTTTTTTTTGTTTTTTTTTTTTCAATGTTATTGATACCTCAGTAAGGTTTATTCTTTTATCCAGGAGCTAACCATGTTCTGTAATCTAGGAATTGCTATATCCAATGAATTTGGCCAGAACACATGGGTGGAAATTCCTTCATTGTTTCTTTTAATGCACATTTATCATAATTGGTGACATTCTTTGTGAACAGAGAAATTGAAAATTGTATC
>NW_015435343.1:0-1054 GCF_001527695.2 Protobothrops mucrosquamatus | reverse complement strand
GCCTAGGGGGAGATTTTATAGGGATTTTAAAGGGATTTTATAATTTTTCTAAACACAGGTTATTTAATATATATTTTAATTTGGCTTTTAGATATTTATTGTATAGCTCTGTTTTTACTTACCTGTAAGCCGCCCTGAGTCCCTCGGGAGAAGGGCGGGGTATAAATTAAAGTAATAATAATAATAATAATAATAATAACATAGTGGTTGGACACTTTCAAAACTGACCCTAGCCAGAGCATAGAAAAACTCAAAGAAGTAGTGCAAGATCATAAAATGTGAAGAAACCTGGTCCATGTAACTGCCAAGAGTTGGACATGACTGATTGGACAACATCATCATTATCATAAATCAACCTTACCTCCATTGTTCCAAAGAAGCATGGATATCCTTTGGCATCTCTGTCTAAAGATGTACCATTTTCAATTCCTGTTTGAAATTCATTCTATCTATATTTGAGATTTGGTACAATATGATTTAAAGTATATTAAAATATTTCCCCTATTGTATCAGCATTGTGATGTCATCTGGTTAACTAATAACAATTACATATAAAGCAACCTTATCTCCAATTGTTCCAAACAAGCATGGACATCATTTAACATCTCTGTCCAAAGATGTACTATTTTTGTTCCTGTCTGAAATTCTTTATTTGCATTTGAGATTTGGTATGACACAAACTATATTATAACATACTCATCCTCATAATTTCTTTTATGTTTTTTTTCTAGGCACCAGCAATTTAGAAAGTCCTGCAATGTTTCACAGGAATCAGCAGGAGTTTTTGAACAAATTAATAAAACCAGTCTGAACTCCTTTGGGGGGGAGGGGAATAACATGACCAGTTGACTTGATCATGGGAATGCAATGAAGTGTACCTTGACTTCATCAAAGCATTTGACAATATCTTCCATGGGATCCCAGTAGAGAAGAGAGCAAAATGGAGGCTGAAATATGAGGCTATGAGCAAGTTGAATAAATGTATTGAAATACAGTATACGGTACTTGTGGCTAAAATCTGACTTCAATGTTGAAGGCTTCATCCTAGGTTCTG
>NW_015435342.1:0-1054 GCF_001527695.2 Protobothrops mucrosquamatus | reverse complement strand
TTTGAAGCCAAATCTGTTAATGCCTTGTGCTTCCACAAAAGGCTGAAATTTCTTCACCCCACACAGCCAGCACCTCAACTACTCAGGATGTTACGAAACAGCTGAACAATCCGCAAACAATAGCCCATACACAGCCAACCAACCCACCTACAGCAACTAAGCCAGCACTCCACACCCCCCCACCAATATTTATAGAGAGGGCAGCTCTGATATATATATATAAATGTAAATGTTCATTTGTTCAAAATCTTAAATCTCCGAAAGTTCTTCACCGATTGCTCTGACATTTTGACACAACGTTGCATTCGAATACGCGTGTGTTTTTATATACCAATATTATATAGATGTCACACCTGTGACAGGTAAAAACATGCTTTTTTGAAAAACAGCACCATCTGTTGGATGTAAAAGCAACACACGCTTTTACCAGACTGAGCCACAGCAACACATGGCCAGATACAGCTAGTATGTATGTATATATTACATTACCAGACTCTGTCTAGAAAGGAGTTGGAGGCTTTAGTCCAACTCAGGGAGGATGAGGCCACCCTCATATTGCCAGCAGATAAAGGGAGGGCTACGGTTGTTATTGATAGGGTGCATTACATCAGTAAAGCATTGGAGTTACTCAATGATACAGCTGCCTACAGAGTGGTTAATGGGGATCCCATGATGACCCTTAAGAACCGCATTAACAAAGTGCTCAATGCCCTGAAGCGTAGCAAAAGACTGGACGATGATACTCTTATGAGGATACGTCCCAGCGATACGGTGGTAGCCAGGTTCTATGGACTACCCAAGGTCCACAAGGAAGGGGTCCCTCTTAGACCCATTGTGTCATTTACTTTACTTTTATTTACTTTTATTTAATTTCTACCCCGCCCTTCTCCCAACGGACTCAGGGCGGCTTACAGCCATTTAAAACAATACATAATACAATAAATACTAAATTTAAAAAGTAATTAAAACAAAATATTAATTGGCCATTTCTTTTTAAAATTGTTTTAAAAAACCAGATTAAAATATCCCTTAGGCCAGACCTGCTAGCTTAAAT
>NW_015435341.1:0-1055 GCF_001527695.2 Protobothrops mucrosquamatus | reverse complement strand
AAGGATGAAAGCGCTTGCTCGCAGCCATCTGTGGTGGCCTGGCATTGACCGGGCCATCGAATCCCAAGTACATGGATGTCATACCTGCCAACAGTCCAGACCTGAAATGCCCCTGGCCCCTGTACACAGGTGGGAGGAAACACACACTCCATGGTCTAGAATACATGTAGATTACGCTGGGCCCTTTCAGGGTCAATTCTTCCTGGTTGTTGTTGATAGCCATTCCAAATGGCTGGAGGTCGTGCCTGTGTCTTCTACCAGAGCCGCCAAGACTATCCAGGTGTTGAGGAACATTTTTGCTGCACACGGGTTGCCAGATGTTCTAGTGTCGGATAACGGTCCTCAATTTACTTCTACTGAGTTTCAGGGATTTCTTCAGACCAACATGATCTGACATGCTGCTTCGGCTCCCTTCCATCCTTCCACCAACGGTCTGGCTGAACGGATGGTCCGCGTCACCAAGGACGCCCTCAAGAAGCTGACTTACGGCAACTGGCATCATAGGTTGGCTGATTTTCTCTTAGCACATCGTACTACTCCGTGCACTGCCACGGGTAAGTGCCCGGCCGAACTCCGCTGGGGTCGTCGGCTCGTGACTAAATTGGACAGGCTGCATCCGGAATGTGTAGCTGCTCAGGTGTCTCAGCCACACCCACCACGGGTCCTTCATGAAGGTGATCCTGTCTGGGCCAGGAATTACGGGCCTGGCCACCTTTGGGTACCGGCTGTGGTCTGTAAAGTTTTGGGGCCTCTGTCTTACGAGGTGTCCCTGCCAGACGGCCGCGTGCTTCGCCGCCACATCGATCAATTACGTGTGAGGCGGGACGTGCCTATGGTTCCTTATCAGTCTCCTCTGGGGGGGGGAGGAGGAATGGGAAATGCATTCTGGAATTCAAAATCAACAGCCTACGTTGGCTGTGGGAAGGGAATCGGGTACTCAACACCCAACTTCCACAGGTGCTTCTGATAGCAGTTCTTGGGAAGGGGAGTACATAGACACCCCCACACACACTCCAGCCTGGGAGTCCCACCGGTGGCAGACTAATTATCCACCC
>NW_015435340.1:0-1055 GCF_001527695.2 Protobothrops mucrosquamatus | reverse complement strand
TCTGTCTGTCTGTCTGTCTGTCTGTCTGTCTGTCTGTCTGTCTGTCTATCTATCTATCTATCTATCTATCTATCTATCTATCTATCTATCTATCTATCTAACTGTGTGTCTGCCTGTCGGTCTATCTATCTATTTATCTATCTATGATCATTCTATCTATCTATCTATCTATCTATCTATCTATCTATCTATCTATCTATCTATCTATCATCTATCTATCTATCTATCTATCTATCTATCTATCTATCTATCTATCTATCTATATCTATCTATCTATCTATCTATCTATCTATCTATCTATCTATCTATCTATCTATCTATCTTGGACCCCCAAGCTGTTGGTTATGGGGGATTTCAACCTGCCGTCAGTAGGCGAGACGTCTGTGGTGACTCGGGAGTTCATGGCCTCCATGACGGCCATGGACCTGACCCAACTAATTAGGGACCCTACTCACACCAGAGGACATACGCTGGACTTAGTTTTTGCCTCCGGCCAGTGGTTGAGTGATCATGGATTAGGGGACATAGTGGTTGAGCCCCTGTCATGGTCTGATCACTCACTCCTTCGACTGGCCTTCCCGACTGCTACACCCCACCGCGGGGAGGCGGACCCAGGAGAAATAAGATGGTTCCGCCCCAGGCGCCTGATGGATCCTGAGAGATTCCAGACGGAGCTTGGGCCAATACCTCTGACTCTGACCCACGGCTCGGCGGGGGACCTGGTGGCCGCCTGGAATAGGGTGGCCGGTGGGGCCTTAGACCGGGTCGTGCCACTGCGGCCTCTCCCCTGTCGCCGGACCACCTGGGCTCCCTGGTTTTCCGGAGAGCTTAGGGGGATGAAGCGCCGGAAGAGACACCTAGAGGGTGTTTGGAGGACTACCCGCTCCGAGACCGACCGGACACGGGTAAGGTCACATTTAAGGACTTACCTAGTGGCGTTGAGGGCAGCGAAGCGTAACTACTTTTCTGCCCTCATCGCGTCTGCGGGAAACCACCCTGCCGCCCTTTTTCGGGTGTCCCGCTCCCTCCTACATCAGGGGGCACAAGGGGCCCCC
>NW_015435339.1:0-1055 GCF_001527695.2 Protobothrops mucrosquamatus | reverse complement strand
TGAATGCTCCAACACTGGAAGTTTTTAAGAAGAGACTGGACAGCCATCTGTCCAAAATGGTGTAGGGTTTCCTGCCTGAGCAGGGGGTTGGACTCGATGACCTCCAAGGTCCCTTCCAACTTTATTATTATTATTATTATTATTATTATTATTATTATTATTATTATTATTATTATTATTATTATTATTATTATTATTAATCTGTTGACTAGCACAAATAGTACAAATGGTGTCTCACCAGACATTTGCTGATGTTAATGATTTTTTTTTAAAGCCATTTTGAGAGTGATAATTATAGCTTTACTATAAAAAGGAGGTTCCAATGTTGGGTCAACTTACCTTGGGGCTTTCACTCCGCATTACTGGTTTGTTTTTGGCTGCCATTGTCCAGCATTAGCCTGCAACTAAATCATGGGGTAACGTAGGGGAAAAAAACGAGATTATTTAAAAAAAAAAAAAAAATAAATCTGGGAATACAACCTGTATTGGAGAAAGCTGAGTACAAAAATTGCCCAGCCTCCGTCATAAAGCCAGTTCTTTGCCTGCCCGACTGAATCCTGAGGATTTTAGATAGGATGGCAAAAGCAAGCTCCTATTTCCGTGTGCAAGAGAAGACTTTTTTTAAAAAAAAAATCTCTTGGAGGCGATGGCCACGTTCTCGTATTACTCTAAGCCCAAACTGGTTTGTTTGGTTTGGCTGGATCCAGTGCACGAACCCAACTGCTGTAGTTTGTAAACCATGGCTTACTGATCAACATGTTAAGCCAACCCCGTTGCGGCTCCCTTACACTTGGGTGGTAGCTTGCCTAAAGTGATTCTAGAAACCAATTTCAAAGACCATCTACAAGAGTTACGTGATGGTGTCAGTTGCACAGGAAAGCTACTCACAGGCTGCAGAAGTCTTCAACAAGGTTCCAACGGGACCAGTCTCGACTGTGAAAGAAGAAACTCGTGCCCCAGACTGTAATGCTCTGAAGCCCCACCTTCCAGCTGAATAATTCTGCCAAGCTTCTTCGGGGATTAAGAAAGATGGCTCCCTCGGGCCCCCTGAAACT
>NW_015435338.1:0-1055 GCF_001527695.2 Protobothrops mucrosquamatus | reverse complement strand
CAGCTTTGGAGTCAAGAGAAAAATTCAACTTTTGGTATTGGTAGTTGGCATAGTTCTCCTTCTTCCATTCCTTCTTTATTTCTTCCTTCAATACGCTGCTGACATGGGGGTTCTGTGGTCCAATTGAGTGAGACATGGAGCTAGAAGGCAGTATCCTGAAATGTAGCAGAAATTACTCTTGAATAACATGACAATTTTTATTTCGAACAGGATCTTTTTCAATGATCGATGAAAATGTTGACATGACCTTCACAAATCAGACCAGCTGGTCTGTTTCTCTGAGATGGGTCCAGTGGAGACACAGAACGGTGAGGCACAATCTCAAGGTATGGGCCCTTCCATTTTTCCAATATTTTTCTCCTCAACTCAGCTGTCTGACTGCACAGAGTGTGGCATGGCAACCTTAACAATCTCCTTCTTCCATTCCTTCATTATTTCTTCCTTCAGTACGCAGCTGATATGGGGGTTCTATGTCCAATTGAGTGAGACATGGAGCTAGAAGGCAATATCCTGAAGTGTACCACAAATTGCTTTGAATAACAATAGAATTGTTATTTGGAACAGGATCTTTTTCAACGATCGACCAAGATGGTGACTTGACCTTCACAAAGCCGACAAGCTGGTCTGTTTTTCTGAGGTGGGTCCAGTGGAGACACAGAACAGTGAGGCACAAGCTCAAGGTAAGGGCCCTTCCATTTTTCCAATATTTTTCTCCTCGACTCAGCTGTCTGACTGTACAGAGTGTGGCATGGCAATCTTGACAAGGTAAGTTCTTTTCCTAGGTTCCAGTCTACTGAAATATACTTGGTTTCTGGAAGAGAGACTGCGAGGATCATTCTGGAAGAAGAAAAGCTATTCACCGCTTTGGAGTCAAGAGAAAAATTCAACTTTTGGTACTGGTAGTTGGCATAGTTCTCCTTCTTCCATTCCTTCTTTATTTCTTCCTTCAATATGCTGCTGACATGGGGTTCTGTGGTCCAATTGAGTGAGACATGGAGCTAGAAGGCAATATCCTGAAATGTAGCAGAAATTGCTCTTGAATAACATGAGAATTT
>NW_015435337.1:0-1055 GCF_001527695.2 Protobothrops mucrosquamatus | reverse complement strand
AGAAATTTGCAATAAATGGAAAACAAGTCAAGCCTAACATATTCTGTAGAAACAGGATGGAACACTGGGTGTTGGCCGAATGCTTCTTTTTAACAAAAGCACATCTCCTTTGAGTATGCCTCCAACAAGTTAAGGACACAATATTACAAGATGTTGAGAACACTGACCCATGATTGTATTTGTTTCCCAGGAGGGTATGATTTCTCCGTATCAGCTGTTACTGGCTTCAGTGAATGAACTGACTAGACAGTTTTGGACTCTGTTCAAGCAGTACCATCAGTTGCATTGAATAGTTGCCAATGTGAAGAATGGGCTGTGATTACAAGTAAAGCCTCCAGTCTCCAAAGATATGGAAGCGTGTGACTAACCTGGAGCATAGAGTTTTGTTAAACTTTCATGTATTCTTATTTACCTGGCCAGCTAGGGACTACAGTGATGAATGGCGAGTTTTTTGTAATGCAGTTCAGCGATTCTTCTCTTTTTCCGTGGTGAGCATAGGTTGCATTGCATCACTTCTGAATGGTTAAAGGAAGTACAGATTTTTCACCAGATTTTTCACTGCTGTTGAGAGTTAAATCATTTCAACATTTTATTAGTTCTCATTCTGTTTGTTAAAATACAAAAAGATGCTCCTGAAGCCAGTGCTTCTAAGGCTCAGCTTAAAAAGAAAGCCAAAATCAAAACTCCCATTTGTAGGTATTTTCATTTTACATAGTAAAATGTCATACTGAAGGAAGCCAAATGCACTTGCTATTTTGTTCTTAATAATAACTAATTTGCTTTGAAATGCTATGGTAAGCTTGAGGAAGGAAGTAATTCTGTCAGAACTGATGAAAAGTATCGTGTGCATTAGGGGCGGGGTAGGGGCGGGGGGGTAGCGGTCATTATAAGGGAGAACCTATGTCCAAGGGAGGCCACTGTGCCTCAGATAGACGGTGCAGAGTCCCTCCTTGTGAAGTGGGGGCAAGGGGTGCAAGTGGGCCTGTTGATAATATACCTGGCCCCCTGCTATGTGTCAACGGCCCTGCCTGAGCTGGCTGACGTGATAGCCGGGG
>NW_015435336.1:0-1055 GCF_001527695.2 Protobothrops mucrosquamatus | reverse complement strand
GCCAATCACCAGGAGACGGTGAGTTCTAGTCCCACCTTAAACATCAAAGCTAGCTGGGTGACTTTGGGCCAATCACCAGGAGACGGTGAGTTCTAGTCCCACCTTAAACATTAAAGCTAGCTGGGTGACTTTGGGCCAATCACCAGGAGACGGTGAGTTCTAGTCCCACCTTAAACATCAAAGCTAGCTGGGTGACTTTGGGCCAATCACCAGGAGATGGTGAGTTCTAGTCCCACCTTAAACATCAAAGCTAGCTGCGTGACTTTGGGCCAATCGCCAGGAGATGGTGAGTCCTAGTCCCACCTTAGGCCTGAAAGCCAGCTGGGTGACTCTGGGCCAATCACCAGGAGACGGTGAGTTCTAGTCCTGCCTTAGATATGAAAGCCGGGTAAGTGACTTTCGACCAATCACCAGGAGATGGTGAGTTCTAGTCCCACCTTAAACATCAAAGCTAGCTAGGTGACTTTGGGCCAATCGCCAGGAGACGGTGAGTTCTAGTCCCACCTTAAACATCAAAGCTAGCTGGGTGACTTTGGCCCAATCACCAGGAGACGGTGAGTTCTAGTCCCGCCTTAGGCCTCCAAGTTAGCTGGGCGTAACCTTGTGCCATTCATCCTCTCAGCCCAGCCCAACCCACCTCACAGGGTTGTCGTTCGTGGAGAACATAAGAGGAAAAAGGTCTATATGGAATAAGTTTTTGGGTGAAAATAATAAAGGCGGGATAAAACCGAATATTGGGGGGGCAAAGAAGGATGGGAATGCCTCCGCTCCCCCCACCCCCACATCCAGCTCTCCCCCCCCTCTGCTGCTCCTCTGCTGCTCCTCCCCCCCACCTCCGGCACACACACACACACACCCCGGCACGTGGGCCGTCCATCCTACCTGCTGCAGCCTCCCGATCCGGGCGTGCATTTCCCCGTAGCTCCCATAGTCGCGCTGGTACCGGGTGGCGTTTTGGTAGCACCGGATGGCTTCCTCGCAGTCCTGCTCCGACTCGTAGATGGCGCCCAGCTGCTCCCAGAGGTGAGGCTGGCCCTGGTCCCGCAGCAGAGCCT
>NW_015435335.1:0-1055 GCF_001527695.2 Protobothrops mucrosquamatus | reverse complement strand
TCCCTTCTGTTCCCTGCAGCGCTGCCTGGCGTGCCCGGGGCGGGAAACCCCGAGCCACCGTAGCCAGGCGCGAGGGGGAACGCCAGAAGCCTCGCGCAAGTGGGGGAGGCCTGGCGACGCTGCGCCCTGCCGGGGGCCGGATTAAACCGGGCCGCGGGCCATTTATACGGTACTTGTTAATACCGTATACACCAGACATATGTATACGGTACTTGTTATATCGGCGTATAACACGCACACATCATTTGCCCCCTATTTTCAGGGGGAAAAAGTGCGTGTTATACGCCAATAAATACGGTAAATATAGAATATTTTGAGATAATGGTTCATGCTCAGGCCAAATTAGCAAACCTATTTTAAAATAAACCATAATAAATGATTCACATTTACAAAAACTAGTTTTATAGTACCTCTGAAATATGACAGTTTATCTGGATTTGCTAAATTGTTATTTAAAAAAATACTTGCACAACAAATAGTGTACTACTACTTAGCAATTATAGACCAAAAATCTCAACTACAAGGGCTGTAATATGTTACTATCACATTTGAACTATTAATTTTGGTAACTCAGTACTTTATAGCATGTCACATGAACAGTAACACATATATTCCATACCTCATTCTATTCCATTAAATTTCTGTATGAACAGATCATTAACTGCTAGGGATTTAATATAGAAACATCCACACAAATATACTTTTACAGAGAAGTTTCAATCACATTTTTTTTCTGTATTGAAGGTGATTTAAACCTCTTTCCATCAGTGGAATTACTGATATTTGGGAAAAAACATTTTTTCTGCAGAGTTCATAAGTTATATTCAAATACTTCAGATTTGCTTTTGTCCATAAGTAATGTATACATGATATGAGCATTATCGGATATTTAGTTTTTATAGTCCTTACAGCAATCATAAGCAACACAAACCTTTTTAATTGTTTCAACCCAAAACTTTATTGGACATGCAGGTTGATCTTCAAGTTGCCTTTCCTTCTTCAGGAACGCCAAAATCTTTTCATATAAATTGGATTCACAAGCGCATCAAGACATA
>NW_015435334.1:0-1055 GCF_001527695.2 Protobothrops mucrosquamatus | reverse complement strand
CACAGCTCTCAAAACAAATGACACAACAAACACAGCAAATTATACAGCAAATGAGAGTGGAAACTGAGGAACTTCTTGTAAAGAAAAATGATGAATTGTGTGAGAATTTATCTCAAATCTTTCAAGGTTTTGCTTCTCATGTGGACCGTATAGATGAACGTATAGATGATGTGGGGGAGAAGATGGAGGGGATGGAGGATGGAGGAGAGAATGGAGGAGAGAATGGGAAAGGTTGATGAAGAGAATGGGAAAGGTTGATGAAGAAGTGCAGATAGTACAAAATGATATTGTGATGTCACAATTTAGAGAGATGGAACATGCTATAAGAATCAGAGGGTTAAAAGAGGACTTACAGAAAAAACTTAAAGAGGAAATATCAGCTGCACTTGCCCTGGTCTTTGCGATCCTGAAATTAACTTTGGAGAAATTGAAAAAATATATAGAGTAAACTCATGGGTCGCACGTCAGAAGAACCAGCCTAGGGATGTTGTTGTTTATTTTTCTAGAAAAACACGTTGCAATGATATTATACAGGCTTTTTATCATCAGAGATTTCAGATAGCTGCACAAGACATTATACTTTTGAAAGAAGTACCATCTAAAATCTTAAGAAAAAGAAAGGAATTTGCCTTTCTGGCACAGGAGTTAAAAAAGCGACAACTGCCTTTTAGATGGGAAATACCAGTGGGAATGGTCCTGAGTTATGCTGGGAACCGTTATAAATTTGATACAGTTCAGAAGGCTAGAGAATTTTACCAAACGGTTCTGAAAGCTGACTCATCACCTACCCCATTAACTAAAGGAGCAGAAGAAATACCGGAACAACTAATTGTAGATTTACCAAGTGCTACATCGGTGCCTGCAGTAGAGTTTCAGAGTCAACAACTGTTGGAGTTAAAGGATGCAAAAGAACAGAGAATGACACGTGCAGCTTATAGGCGAAAGGAGAGAGAACAACAAAAAGAAACTGTGCCTATAACATATCCATCTACCTCAGAAGCTGTGGGAGGGGCTAGACCAAAAAGATCTGTTACGGCAGACCTACATGGGATGCT
>NW_015435333.1:0-1055 GCF_001527695.2 Protobothrops mucrosquamatus | reverse complement strand
TCTTCTCCTCCTCCTCCTCCTCCTCCTCCTCCTCCTCCTCCTCCTTCTTCTTCTTCTTCTTCTTATTCTTATTCTTCTCTTTCTCCTTCTCCTTCTCCTTCTTCTTCTTCCTCCTCCTCCTCCTCCCCCTCCTCCTCGCAAACCCCATTCCTTTCTAACACTGATAACATTACCTAGTTGGGTCATGAAATGTCTGCATGAAAGCAACCAAGCTCAGAGAGCACCAAAGACTCCACGGTCATTCTCCTTCTCCCTTTCTCCTCTTTCCTTTCTCCTCCTCCTCCTCTTCCTTTTCCTCTTCCTCCTCCTCCTCCTCCTCCTCTTCCTCCTCCCTTCTAGTACTGATAACATTACCTAGTTGGGTCATGAAACGTCTGCACGGAAACAAGCAAGGACCCCACAGTTCAGCCTGAGCTATAAATATTCTTTTGCAGTCATACCTCCTGGGCTCCATTAGGCTCCCCTGTTTTCTAGCATAATGCTGACATTTTAAGGGTGGCTTGTACCAAACCGATTTTAAAATTCCTATTCCAGAATCAGAAAAGCATTTTTTTTCTTTTTCTTTTAACCACCTCTGCTAAGGACTTTCCTATCCTCCTCTGTGGGTTTTTAACTTCCCCTCTGACTCTCTCGCACTGCGTGTCTCCAGCCTAGTAAATGTAAATTTCTTTATTTTAACGTCTTTGTAGAAGGATTGTAGAAGAATGTGTTGACTTGTAGAAGAATTTGTTGGCTTTGATTGGAGGGCGCCAACACTGAAGCATCAACTGAGTTTCTTAGCAAATAGAAAATTGGATTCAGCAGTGGTTTCCAAGGTCATGGATCACCTTTTTTATCAGTGCCTTTGTAACTTTGGACAGTCACTAAATGAACTGTTGTAACTGGAGGACGATCTGTATCTGGCCTATAATGCAAAGTCTTCGTTCTATCTCTGACTTTTTTCTTCCAGGAAACCCCAGTAATTAAGGATGACCACACAAAAGAAGCCACATCTCTGAGTGGGACCCCAGGGAAGGAAAACCACGAGAATGAAAGGTGAGGTTTAATACAGACCA
>NW_015435332.1:0-1055 GCF_001527695.2 Protobothrops mucrosquamatus | reverse complement strand
AAGAGTTTGGTAAATGTACATCAAATAAGCTTTTCAATCGGTTTTGCATTCAGCTCTCACAACAGAGCCTTTGCCATCCATAATGGATTGACAAGCGGATTCTGCTACCGTATTAAATAGATCTCCTGAACAGAAATAATGGATCAATTAAGCCATCGATCCGCAGTTCCCATATTCAGCTTCTGAGGCGCGAAGAGCTGCGACGGGGCGATTCTGCCAGTTTAGAGAGCCAATACTGAATTCTTGCTTCTGAAGAACAGTCAATTTATGAAGGGGTTTTTTTTTTCTTCTGTACGCTAGAGATTACAGTTCAGTGTCGGTTGTAGGCTGTATTAACAGAGGGATAGAATCAAGATCACGTGAAGCGTTAATACCACTTTACAATGCCTTGGTAAGGCCACACTTGGAATACTGCATCCAGTTTTGGTCACCGCGATGTAAAAAAGATGTTGAGGCTCTAGAAAGAGTGCAGAGAAGAGCAACAAAGTTGATTAGGGGACTGGAGGCTAAAACATATAAGGAAAGGCTGCTGGAATTGGGTATGTCTAGTGTCATGAAGAGAAGGACGAGGGGGGACATGAGAGCAGTGTTCCAATATCTCAGGGGCTGCCCCAAAGAAGAGGGAGTCAAGCTATTCTCCAAAGCGCCTGAAGGCAGGACAAGAAGCAACGGGTGAAAACTCATCAAGGAGAGACCCAACCTAGAGAAATCTCCTGGCAATAAGAACAATCAACCAGCGGAACGGTTTGCCTTCAGAAGTTGTGGGTTTTCCAGAAGAGATTGGACAACCCTTTGTTTGAAATGGTAGAGGGTCTCCTGCCTGAGCAAGGGGTTGGACTAGAAGACCTCCAAGGTCCCTTCCAACTCTGTTATTCTACTATTCTGTACTTTTTTTCCCCCCAAGTTAGAGCCAAGTGTATAATCAGGGTATTACCGGTTGCTGTTTAAGAGAAAAATTGGAATTATCAACCTCACAGTTCACCAACATTTATTAAAATTTGCTTTTTATAAAGGAATTATTTTACATTATGGAAATACATGCTGGAGGAGGAGGA
>NW_015435331.1:0-1055 GCF_001527695.2 Protobothrops mucrosquamatus | reverse complement strand
AATATAAAATCCTCCCTAGGCCAGGTCCGCTTGCTGGAAAAGCCATGTCTTGAGGGCGCGACGGAAAGTAAGGAGATCCGGAATCGTCCGAATCTCAGGGGGTAGTTCGTTCCAGAGGGCAGGGGCACCCACAGAGAAGGCCCTCCCCCTGGGGGTCGCCAGCCGACATTGCTTGGCCGACGGCACCCTGAGGAGACCCGCTCTGTGGGAGCGTACCGGTCTATGGGAGGGAATCTACCTCTATTACACCACATTAATAATAAATTAATTTAATAAACATTATTAATGCATCACTTAGACAACCAGTTTGAAACATAGTAATTAAAAACTGATTGAGAGTCTGAGAGTTTATTGAGATAACTCACTGATGAAGGAGATATACTTCAATTAAGGAACACAAATTATCATTACATGATTTATCCACAGTTCTACCATATGTTAAATAAGTTCTGAGGTTAATGGACATATTATTGAATTTAAGTTAACAGTACATAACCAATGGGGATTGAAAACTTCATTTTGAATATAGTATGATGTTAATATTGTGGGAAAAATTTGGGAAGTTTGTGAATAAAAGGATCTGGCTAGAAGCTATATGGAATATAGAATGCAAATAATTAGATACACTTGTCCTGAGTACTGATTTCCTTGACTGCTGATTTATTTATAATTGAGTTGATCTTAGGAGCTAGTCTTACCTGGTTTGTTCTTTTTGGAAGAAAGATGTGTTTCCACTGCGTGTACTGGTGATAACTTGGAAGGGTACAGTAACATGCTATTTTAATGCTTGTTCTGAATGTTGAACAATGATTCCTTTGTGCAGGAAATGCTACTTTTTGGACATCATCTTGTCACCAAAAAAAGTCCACATTTTTACTTGCAGCTGGCTTAAATCTATATCTGATGTGAAAAGAAGGCAGAGGCTATGTTCACCTTGGCAGACCTGGGAATAGTCTATTTCCAAGCTACACAAAGGAGAAAATGGCCATAAAACCAGGCAACACATCAGGTTGTTAGTACTATCATTTCTACATCTAAAATCTGATGTGTTTGCC
>NW_015435330.1:0-1055 GCF_001527695.2 Protobothrops mucrosquamatus | reverse complement strand
ACACCGTTGCTGCGCGAGCTGCACTGGTTGCCGGTGGCCTTCCGGGTGCGCTTCAAGGTGTTGGTTATCATCTTCAAAGCGCTCCATGGCATCGGACCTGGATATCTCCGAGACCGCCTTCTGCCGCAGATTACCTCCCATCGGCCGGTACGCTCCCACAGAGTGGGTCTCCTCAGGGTGCCGTCAGCCAGACAGTGCCAGCTGGCGACCCCCCAGGGGGAGGGCCTTCTCGGTGGGAGCTCCCACCCTCTGGAACGAACTACCCCCAGAGATCCGGGTGATCCCGGATCTCCCTTCCTTCCGCCGCGCCCTTAAGACATGGCTTTTCCAACAAGCAGGACTGGCCTAAGGGGAAATTTTTAGTGGGGTTTTAAAACCAATTTTAAAATTAATAAGGCCAAATTTAATATTTCATCTTAACTTGGTTTTAATGATAGTTTTTGGGGTATTGTTGTAGTTGTTTTTATCAGGCTGTCAGCCGCCCTGAGTCCGCAAGGAGAAGGGCGGGGTATAAATTCAAATAAAATAAAATAAAAAAATAATAATAAATAAATATTACTTAAAAAACAAAGTTGCTTTAAATAACCTCAGAAGCATTTTGATTCGAAAACTAATCCTTATTTCTAAACTTCATGGGTAAGGCTTAGGATACTAATTGTAAGTTCCTGCCACTTTGGCAATTGCTCTCTGTTGCTCTAACTATGTAAGAAGAAGTCCATGCTACCTAGACATAGTACTTAGTCTCCACTATCTGTTCTTCTTAATAACTGCACTTTGTCATCTGAAACTGGTGTGAGTATCAATGGGCCTACAAGTTTTCTCTGCCTCCTCCATAAGGGAGAATCTGCTTCAAGAAAACAAATCCCGTGAGAAGTATGTACACGAAATACGCAATGCTGCAATTTCTTTATTTACGATTGCATAAAGTGGTTTGTCCAGCATCATTTCCATAAATAGAGGTCACTCCCTCATGCATCAGCAAGCTTTGGGAAAAGAGGTGTTGCAAGTCATTTTGCATTCCCAAGACTGAGATGTAGAAACATGTTCAAAATTCA
>NW_015435329.1:0-1055 GCF_001527695.2 Protobothrops mucrosquamatus | reverse complement strand
TCAGAAGCTCCAAAAGCCAAAGGATGGCTAAATTAATAACTTTAAATGTTAATGGACTGAACTCACCACAAAAAAGGAGAAAAATATTTTACTATTTGAAGCAGCATAAGAATGATATTATATGTTTACAAGAGACACACATTATATTAAAAGACCAAAAGTATCTATTTAATCCTAAACTGGGTTTATATTTTGCGGCATCTGCTCAAAAGAAAAAAGCGGGTGTAGTTCTTTATGTTAAGAAGGAATTGATGCCAAAGTTAATAGATGCTGATGCAGAAGGAAGATTTGTATTTGTTGAAACTACTTTGAATGGGAAAAAATGTCTTCTTGTGGGCTTATATGCACCCAATTTATATCAACAACAAAAGCAATTTTTTATTCTTTTGCATCAAAAGATAATGCAATTGGATTACAAATCTGTTATCATGATGGGAGATTGGAATGGTGTAATAGATCCAATAAGAGATAAAAAGACTTCAGCTAAAACTTCAATGCAAATTAAATTGCCTAAAAGTTTTTTTGCATTACAGGAAGACCTTGAGTTAAGAGATATATGGCATGAAAGGAATATGGGAGAAAGTGATTTCACCTTTTTTTCGGATAGGCATCAATCTTACTCCAGAATTGATTTTATTTTGATTACTACTGACTTGATTCCTAGGGTTAAGAAGGTGAAGATTTTTCCTAAGATATTGTCGGACCATAGTCCTGTATGGATGGAGATTTCAACTGATGGAGGTAGTAGAAGGACTTAGAGACTGAATGAGAATTTATTGAATTATGAAACAAATGTGCAGAAACTTAAAGACTATTTAAAAGAATTCTTTGCGTTGAATATGAATAAAGGCACCTTTATATCGATGGTTTGGGATGCAAGCAAAGCAGTTATGAGGGGTGCCTTAATTTCAATGAACTCTGCTTATAAGCGAAAACAGCAACAAAAGTATAAAGATATGGAGCAAGAGATAAAAATAAAGGAAAAAGCTTTCTCCTTAAATCCAATGGATAAGAGTTTAAAGGCATCTATTGTAATGCTGAAAGAACAGTATAAT
>NW_015435328.1:0-1055 GCF_001527695.2 Protobothrops mucrosquamatus | reverse complement strand
GGACAGCCATTTGTCTGAAATGGTATAGGGTTTTCTGCCTGAGCAGGGGGTTGGACTAGATGACCTCCAAGGTCCCTTCCAACTTTATTATTATTATTATTATTATTATTATTATTATTATTATTATTATTATTATTATTATTATTATTATTATTATTATTATTATTATTATTATTATTATTATTATTATTATTATTATATTGGCACACACAGAGAACATTGTCATTCTATTATTTCTGTATTGTAAAATAAATTTTCCCTTGGAAATAGAAGCATTTACTCTTCGAGCCTATTTTCTAAATTTTTCACAGCCTAATTAGATACTGCAAGATGATTACATTTTGATTAAAAATTGACATTATTATAGATTCATTGCAAAACCTCAGTCTTCCCTATTCTGGCATTTTTCGCACCAGAGATATCCCCAGTGCTACCACTCCTGCACTTTGCTCTTATTTCATTTCTTTATTACCTTTTCAGCTGAAGAAGTTAAGTTTCTTTAGTCTCTACGAATAAAACTTTCCTTCCTTACAGGTATTTAAACCAATGCCATGTAGTTGTGTACTTTCAGCTTGATGATGATATTAATATTGATGATGATATTAATATTAATGTTAATCTGATAATGCCATATTATGGGTAATTTCTGCAATGTACTTTAAAGATCTCAGATCAAAATGTGGGGTGTATTTTCCTCAGAGAAAACAATATCAGAGTTCACCAGTGAGTCTATGAACTCTTTTCAGGCCAGGATTCTACAACGAAGTGCCCAGGGCAGGGGTAGGCAACCTTGGCTCTTTTATGACTCGTGGACTTCAACTCCCAGAATTCCTGAGCCAGCTTGGCTGGCTCAGGAATTCTGGGAGTTGAAGTCCACGAGTCATAAAAGAGCCAAGGTTGCCTACCCCTGACCCAGAGGCACCAGGAGTTCTGCAGACACTTTCTGTCAGACCCGCCACTCCTTAAACCTCTATGTAAAAACAATCCTTGGCTCCATTTGTTGGGAAAGGAATAATTTTATTAGAAGTCAAGTTTATTGTGATCAAGCATAGCCA
>NW_015435327.1:0-1055 GCF_001527695.2 Protobothrops mucrosquamatus | reverse complement strand
GTGGCTAGGCAAAATGAATAAACAACTTTACCAAAGGAGCAGAAAGGAACAAGAAATAAAAAAGTAACTGGTTCAAAATGTGTCTTGGCTACCATTGCATGCCGGGGTATCCACAATAACATAAAAAAGGGCCGGGCTTTGATTGCATGATCCTGATGGCCATCTTGACTTTTTTGACCTTCTCCCTGTGGATATCTCTCATATATGTGCACATTTAAGCTGCCACCTACCTTCTTTGACATTCTCAGTGGAAATGTTGCTTGTGTATACATATACAACACACTCCCAGGCATGCACATACAGACACCTGGGGAACACTGTCAGAAGAATAATCTGGGGTTCCAATTTGAGCCAGGGCTGCACAAGAATAAATAAAAATGAGATCCAGACAGCTGTGAGGAAAGAAGAAATACTTACTCCTAAAAGCAAAACAGTTTGCTTTTAAGGATAGGCTGCCGAGAAATGGGTTACAGCAGCAGATTTTTATAGGGGGAGCTTGTCCGGGGTGTCATGTGTTGATTCTAGGTTGAGGGGCATGGGTATGTAGGTATGTTTATTCTTGTGAACATGCACTTCCGCTGGGAGACATAATTCTTTGTTTGTAGATCTTATCCTTTGATATGTGGATTAGGTCTGAGTAACTTATTTGAGGGGGGTTGAGGAAGTTTGAGAAAGGGATTTCCCCCCATTTGCTATTTTTACTTGATTAATTTAGTTTCTTGACCATCCATTATCTAGTGGAGACACTGATTATTATTATTATTATTATTATTATTATTATTATTATTATTATTATTATTATTATTATTATTATTATTATTATTATTATTATTTATTGAATTTATATCCCGCCCTCCTCCTTGCGGACTCAGGGCGGCTGACAATCAGTTAAAAAATACACCAATAACAATTACAAAATTAAAATTAGTTAAAAAGAAATATTTAAATGTTGTCTAATTAAAATATGATTAAAAACCCCTCTAAAAATTGCCCTAGGCCAGTCCCGCTTGTTGGAATAGCCATGTCTTGAGGGCGCGGCGGAAGGAAGGGAGATC
>NW_015435326.1:0-1055 GCF_001527695.2 Protobothrops mucrosquamatus | reverse complement strand
CGACGGCTTCGGTAGGGGGGGGGATTTACTTTCCTCTCTGGGGACCGCGCTTCCCCAAGATTTGAACGAGGTTTTACGTCGTTCTCCCTTTCCCTTTCTCTTTTTAAAATCCCCAAGTTTTTGCCCCAGCTACTGTCTGCTTTGCACGGGATCGCTGCCCTTATATAACGTCGGGAAGATCTTGCTTCTCTGCGATCCCCCATCAGAGAACTCTTTCTGGTAGCAGTTCGGAGGTGCCGATTCAGTTACCCCCTTTTTTTATAGTTTTCCCAGCTTCCTACGAAAAGGCCGGAGAGGGTAGTGGGGGTGGGGGGTGGGGGACTCCTGACTCCCAGGAGCTGCGGCAACCATCTGCCCGTCTCCGGGACAGCTCTCCCTTTGGAGCCGCGACAGAATCTGCCCATATAAAGGGCAAGGTGCGATTCGCACGGCTCGGATCCCAGCAGTCACAGGGACGCTGGGGTGAAATTAGAGGAGTGTCGGGAGAGGCAGGGCAGCTGGGGAGCGGTCTCGCCCTCGCGGGCCCCTCCCTGCCTCCTAGCCCTCCCGAGACTTTCCAGCGCAGAGATTTCCCGGGAATGCCCGCCCAACCCCTTTGGCTGGCTTCGGTGGTATCCTCCCTCCCTTGGCGGCAGCCCTTTTTCAGGAAAGCCAGGCGGTTTGGAGCCTCTTGCTTCCCCCTCTCCCCCCCCCCGCCCACCCGTCATTAATTACATTAATTAATTGAACTGAATCGACTCTCAGTGAACGTTCAGTTCAGGCCAATCTTGCTTTTGGTCTTAACTGTGAACGTTTTCACAGCTCTGCGCCCTTAATTGGTGGAAACTAGTGGAGTCTGGTTTATTCTAGTAGGTATAGATTTGATAACTGTAAATCCTCTTTCCTTTATACAAAGAAAAATCATCCACTTTGGCAAATGTCTGTTGACATTATTTGTTGTTGTGTGTTTCCGGGAGTACTTTTTTTTTTTTTTTTTAAATGCGTATTAGAGGAATAATTGGAACAGACCGTGGAGAGCATGGCTGGAAGAAATTAGAGACTAAGAGTTGATGATA
>NW_015435325.1:0-1055 GCF_001527695.2 Protobothrops mucrosquamatus | reverse complement strand
TTACAGTTTGGGGTTAGGTAGAGCTGCTTATACTACTGATAAAGGTCTTTGAGTAACCCACCACATCTCTTCATTATCAATTAGTGGTGAAAGAAAATTTCTTTCAATTCCAACTTTGATAAATATTTCTCCTGAAACGGTTATTCTTCAGGATTCATGCATTTTTAAATCCTGTACTGCAGTTATTTGAAAAAAAAAAGACAGAAATCTGTATTACGAAAATTTTACACAAAGTGCACAAAATCTGAACGTATTTCTGTATAGACTTTTTTCATTTTTATACAAGCAGGGTGAAGCAAAGATGGTAAAAATGGGACATGCAGAAAAACCAAACTTAATACATACAGTTCTTTCTAATTAAAGACATGCATTTCTCTTTCCTAAGATCTTTTTTCTGAAAAAAAGCCCACCATTTAAAGTGCCTTTGGCAACCAGCCAACACATTTATTATTTCATGAGTTTTCATGGATCATGTAAAGTCCAAGGTCCTCTGAAATAGTTTCATATGTATATGCAGCTATTTGGTAGGGGAAAAAGAAGAAAAGCAAAGGGGGGGCCTTGACAATAAGTATAATGATAATAAATTGGTTTCTATACTGAGACAATAACCAGAAGATAAAAGAAAAAAGAAAAGCCATTAGGGAACTTCAGACAGAACTTCACTGTCAAAGACTCTAGAAATAAATTGAAGAAGCATATTCTGCTTTGTCACAATTATCAGGAGTAAAAAAAAAAAAGGTTGAAAACAGTGGTTTCGAACAAAATATCAGTTATGGGAAATTAAAACTACATTATCTCCGAGACCGTCTTCTGCCGCAGATTGCCTCCCATCGACCGGTACGCTCCCACAGAGCGAGCCTCCTCAGGGTGCCGTCGGCCAAACAGTGTCGGCTGGCGACCCCCAGGGGGAGGGCCTTCTCTGTGGGAGCCCCCACCCTGTGGAACGAACTCCCCCCAGAGATCCGGATTATTCCGGATCTCCCCTCCTTCCGCCGTGCCCTCAAGACATGGCTTTTCCATCAAGCGGGATTGGCCTAGGGGGGGGTTTTATAGGG
>NW_015435324.1:0-1055 GCF_001527695.2 Protobothrops mucrosquamatus | reverse complement strand
TGTTCAGTTCTGAGCTAGGATCCTACAAAGGACCTCCAGTTTCATTAAAGCTAGATTCAGCTGTACAGCCCATTAGGGTTAAACCTAGGAGAGTACCATTTGCTCTTAAGGGTAAGATTGATGCTGAACTGGACAAACTGCTCCAGCAAGGCATATTAAAGCCTGTGGATTCTAGCCCGTGGGAAACTCCCATTGTGACGCCTTTAAAGGCAAATGGGGACATTCGTATTTGTGCAGACTACAAGTGCACACTAAACAAGGCCCTACAGCAACATGCTTATCCTTTGCCTGTAGTGAGCCACATTTTGGCTTCTCTCAAAGAGGGCAAGATTTTTGCTAAACTTGATCTGGCTCAAGCGTATCAACAGTGCCTGTTGATGATGCAGCAGCTGAGGCTCAAACCATTGTCACCCATCGAGGGGCTTTCAAGATGAAAAGGTTACAGTTTGGGGTGAATGTCGCTCCTGGCATTTTTCAGAGTGTAATGGAAAACACCCTGAGGGGTATTCCTGGTGTATGTCCTTATTTTGATGACGTTCTCATCGCTGGAGACTCTCCACAAATGCTGGCAGAGAGGTTAAGGGCTGTTTTGCTTCGTTTCCGAAGAGCAGGTCTTAAATTAAAACAGGACAAATGTAAGATTGGTGTGCATTCCACTGATTTCCTGGGATTCAGGATAGATGCTCAGGGTATACACCCGTCTGATGCTAAGCTCAAAGCTATTCAGCAGGCTCCAAGCCCCAAGTCTAAGGGCGAATTGCAAACCTTTTTGGGTTTACTGAACTTCTATCATGCTTTTCTACGTCATAAAGCTGCTATTGCTGAACCATTGCACAGACGTCTAGACAAAAATGCTTGTTGGCGTTGGACCAAAGTCCATGAGGCCAGTTTCAATGAGGTTAAGGCCTTGCTTACATCCAATGCGGTGTTAGCTCATTTTAATGAGCAGTTGCCAGTGTGTCTGGCTTGTGATGCTTCCCCCTACGGTGTGGGTGCTGTGCTTAGCCATCTGACGGCTGATGGGACTCAGGTTCCTGTGGCTTATTATTCTAGGA
>NW_015435323.1:0-1055 GCF_001527695.2 Protobothrops mucrosquamatus | reverse complement strand
ACCTTGCTGAATGTTAAATTCGGTTGCTCCAATAACCTCAGTCGCTCATTCTACGATTCTCGGCTCAAAATACACACGTCCTCCAGGCACATTTGCGGGAAGGTGGAGAGCAGGAGAACGTGGGGAAGCGTTTTATTATGACAGAGCACCCTCTAATGTCCAACAGTCAAAACAAGGCAACATCCCTCGGGCCTTTTTACCAACCAGTGCAGAAAAACATACTTTATATCATTGTGTACATAAAGCAGTTCTTAAAATAGACTTAGGGTACAGGAATTTTTCCAATCTGTAGTGCCGAATCCTTGAATTAGTGTATGGAAGGTTTCCCTTCTGCTTGCATAATAAGGGATCCCCCCCCAATGCTAAAACACAAATCAAAAACTATTACAGGTAAGTCCTCGACTTACAAAAGTTCATTTTGTGACCGTTCAAAGTTACAACGGCCCTGAAGAAAGTGACTTATGGCCGTTTTTCACAGCTACGACCTTTGCTGCACCCCCCCCCCCGGGTCTCGTGATCAAAATTCAAGTTTGAAGACCCCTGGATTAAACCCTCCTAAGGAGAAAATGTCAACAGCTGGACTTACTGTGAGACATCTGTTACAGTAGGCAGAAGAGCCTCTTCAGCTGTCAGATCCGCCTCCTCGGTGAAGCTGCTGGCTCTCGACATCCCACCACTGTTGCCCTCCAGATGTTTCTTGACTAAATTGAGAAGGTGAGGGTGGGAAAGGGAACGTACATCAATCCAGCCAAGGAGGCCAAATTCATCAACATGCCCTCTTCCACTGTATATAAGCAAGCGGCTGCATATCAATGGGAGCAATCCCCACACTTCCTCACACTGGTGATGTTACCTAGGCAGGTGGTGAAATGTATGCAAGCCAACAACCAAGCTCAGAGAGCACCAAGGTCAACTTTGAGCTACGGTTATCCTCTTCTGTTGCTACCTTTCCCCCCCACCCCCACTATCTCAGTCCTCAGTGACTGAGGCGTTTGCTTTAAAATCAGTTCAATAGGTAGGGCAAGGATTTCCTTTTGGGAGTTCTAGTGTAGAGT
>NW_015435322.1:0-1055 GCF_001527695.2 Protobothrops mucrosquamatus | reverse complement strand
TCCCATGGAGAAGGAATGGGCCTCCCTCTGACTTTGCCCTCGTACCCATCATGAGCAACCTGGCTAAGGAGAGCAAGCACAGCAGCAGCAGCAGCCTTGAGAAGGAGGTAAGTGCAGCTGGGCGCCCCCTTGGGTAAGTGGGGCTGGACTTGGTGCCGCTGGTGCTAGAGGGCCAGGCTGGGCATTTGACCTCTGCTGCTCAGGGCTCCGGGCAGCCCGCACCACCATCCAGCCCCCCCGCATGGTCTGAGAGGAACAGTGAGGCTCCTCCAGTGGACCATGCCTTGGCACTTGCCCTGGTCCCATTCCCTTCTGCCAGAGACCCTCAGATCTGTCACACTCCTGCCCAGGCCCCCCACAGGCACCCTTGATGCGAACAATGTAGACCTGGCCATGCCCATCCAATAGGCCACACCCACTCCATCCACACCCACCCAGTAGGCCGCACCCACCCTGACCACACCCACCTGGCCCTCCGAGGGCAACCACAATGCTGATGTGGCCCTAAATGAAACTGAGTTTGACACCCCTGCAGTAGGGGATCTGATTTGAGAGGTCTATCATCAATATTCTTCAACTGCATGGGCTTTTCTGGTTTTTGATGTCAAAGCTCCATTTAATTATCTGAGGGTCTGTTCTGGAAATTTTGGAAGGAATGCTTGCAAAGTTTATTTAGAACAAAGATTTGGAGTATTCTGAGTATTACTCATAAGATCATCCATGTTTCCACAGATGCAACATTTCTAGCCAAATCTGAGCAAGGAAGCTTAGCAGGCCAAGTCATCACTATATTCTGTACAATAAAAACACAAACTTGCCTTCATTGTTTCTTGGTTGCCTAGAAGGATCTCTTCATCTTTGGGCCCGAACCTAGGCCTACCCCTACCACTTGCCAAGGATTAACTTTACGAGGACTGTCTTTCTCCCCCGGCCCCGCTGCTGGACTTACCAAATTTGAGGGGATGTACTCAAGGCCAGATCTGCTGGCCTTGCGCGATTTCCCTCTTGCGCAGGCCTGGCCCAAATCATTGTCGAGGGCCTACCTTAATGAAGGG
>NW_015435321.1:0-1055 GCF_001527695.2 Protobothrops mucrosquamatus | reverse complement strand
CCTCTGTTAATCCCCCATTAATTATAATTTGTGCCGATTGTTGTTGATATATAGCCCTAAGAGAATATAAAAATTTATCCCCAAAATTCATTTTATCAACAACTTTCAATAAAAATTGCCAATTCAACTGATCAAAAGCTTTTTCAGCATCCAAAAATATCAATGCCGCAGGGACTTGATTGTTCTTATCCAAATACTCTATTAAATTAACAATTTGTCTTACATTATATTTCATGTATCTTCCAATTATAAATCCAGACTGATCACTATGAATCATTTGCTTTAAAACTTGCATTAATCTATTTGCCAATATTTTAGCAAAAATCTTATAATCTGTATTCAAAAGCGATATAGGTCTATAATTCTTAGGCTGGGTAAGATCTTGGTCCTCCTTTGGAATCAGCAATATAAAAGCCCTTCTCCAAGACGGGGGCACTTCTCCTCCAATCTGAATACTATTAAAAAGTTCCTTTAATGGTTCTATCATCTCTTCAAATAATATATTATAATAAATTGCTGATAATCCATCTGTACCAGGGGCCTTACCCAGTTTAATTGCCAAAATAATTTCCTCAGACGTAATTAAACAATTCATCTCCTTTCGTTGTTCATTTGAAAGTCTAGGAAAATGTGCTGCTTGTAGGTACCTGTCTATATCTGAAGCTTGTATATTTTCACTAGCATATAATTTTGTATAAAAATCTAAAAAAACTCTTTTTAATCAACTTTTGTTGATATACCTCTTTACCTTTGTATTCTATTTTCTCTATATTACGTGATTTCTGTTTCTTCCGTAATTGATAAGCCAACCACCGACCAGGCTTGTTTGCATTACAAAACGTATTATGTTTTGCGCAACGCAAATTAGTTGCAATCTGATCAGCCATTAACATATTAAATTGCTCTTTCAACATATTTATAGAAACCTTTAATCTATTATCTGATGGGTTCAAAATAAAAGCCCTCTCCTTCAATTTAATCTCTTCTTCCAGCTCTTTACGTTTTTGCATCTGCTTACGCCTGTATCCATTATTCATATGAATCAAAACCCCTCT
>NW_015435319.1:0-1055 GCF_001527695.2 Protobothrops mucrosquamatus | reverse complement strand
ACCACTAACCTACTAATTGCACGCGGTAATTGGACAGAAACCGTTGACAGAGGGACAGGGATCGACGTCGTGTACCTTGATTTTTCCAAAGCCTTCGATCGCCTGGATCATCGCGTCCTTCTCCACAGGCTTCAAAGCTACGGAATCGGCGATCCTGTCCTCGGGTGGATCGGGAACTTCTTGCAGATGCGGCAACTGCGGGTTAGAGTTCGAAGTGCACTGTCCGATCCGATCCACATGGAGTGCGGAGTCCCACAAGGGTCAGTGCTGGGGCCGCGCCTATTCCTCGTGTTCATTAACGACCTTGCGAGTGCGATCACTTCAAATTTCTTACTTTTCGCCGACGACGTCAAAATATGGCGATCGATCGACAGCCAAGACGATCACGAAGCACTCCAACGAGACCTGGACAGCGCTTACGGATGGGCCTCTAGGAATCTGCTCCAGTTCAACGCAACCAAATGTAAGGTGATGCACATACGTCATCGGCCAAACAGCATGTACACGCTTGGAGGCCACGTCCTGCAGGTGGCCTCCCTGGAGCGTGATCTTGGAGTACTAGTTCAGGACGACCTCGGTTGCTCGCGGCAATCCCAGAAGATGTCAAAGATCGGAAATCAGCACGTCGGTCTTCTACGGAGAGCGTTCGGGCGTTTCGATCCATCCATCTGCCCGCAGATGCTTAACACCTACGTGCGGCCTCATGTGGAATACGCTATCCAGGCCTGGCAACCCTGGCACAAGCAAGATCTCGCCGCTCTCGAGACTCCACAACGAAGAGCAACCAAGCATGTCAGGGGATTGTCCCACCTTCCATATCAGCTCAGGCTGAGGGCTCTAAATCTGTACAGCGGTCAGTATCGGCGTCTACGCGGAGACCTTATAATGACCTACCAGATTTTGAGAAATCCCAACCACATTTGCCGTAGTCTCCTGCAACTTAGCCAAAACATGCACCTGAGGGGCCACCAGCTGAAGTTGGACATGCAACACAGTCGGCTGGAATGTCGCCGCACCTTTTTCTCTCTACGTGTGTGCCAGCCGTGGAACGCACT
>NW_015435318.1:0-1055 GCF_001527695.2 Protobothrops mucrosquamatus | reverse complement strand
GGAGAAACTTCCTGACAGTGAGAACAATTAACCAGTGGAACAACCTGCCTCCAGAAGCGGTGAATGCTCCAACACTGGAAGTTTTTAAGAAGAGACTGGACAGCCATTTGTCCGAAATGGTATAGGGTTTCCTGCCTGAGCAGGGGGTTGGACTAGATGACCTCCAAGGTCCCTTCCAACTTTATTATTATTAGTATTACCTCTGACTGAATGTCCTCTACTCACAGAGCAGGCTAGAATCAATCATTAGTTTAGTTTTAAATGCAAAAAAAATACTTTGCACAAGGCACTTAGCTTAGACTTTTAGAAAATGTCTAGATTTTTATTGCATTTTGCTGTTTCTACTAACTTTATTACACCTCAAGATCAAGTAATATATTGCAAGTTGTAAACATTAAAACAAAGAATTAAAATAATATTCAGTTCTTTTCAAATTGCGTATAATTTAATGGCTACTATTCTTTCTTTTGCTTTTTTCATATTTTCCCCCCAAAGTAAGCCCTTCTTCAATAATTAAAAATTGAACTTCTTGCATAAAAAGAGAAAGTCAGTATTGAACAAGTTCTCTGTGCTTGCAGAATGGATTTTTGCCTCATGTGCTTCTTTTTTCAGATAGGCCACAAAATCTGCCAATTCTTCGGAGCAAATTCTAAAAGCATAGAAGAAACTGTGCGTGCAGCTGATTTACCATCTTAATTTGTAGGAACTGTTTATAGATGAAATTCAATATATCTTAGGTTGTTAGCTTTTAGTGTCATTTTAAAATTTATTTGGATTTCAGCAAAAAGACCTTTTTGAACTTCACCAACTTTCCAAGTCATCCATTCTTCAGTCAAGCAAGGCATCCAAATCTATACTGAGAGACGCTGAAAAGATCCTAAGAACAGTCCGCAAGAATAAAAGGCTTCTTGAAGAAAACCTGGAAGCCATTATTCGTGCCAAGGATGCTGATGCTTTGCATGCCTTCATAGATGAGTTGACAGCAGATAGGTAGAGAGTTCTGTATTTTGAGTTTGCATTTTCTTTGTTCTAGCAATATCATTTCCCTCTTCAGA
>NW_015435317.1:0-1055 GCF_001527695.2 Protobothrops mucrosquamatus | reverse complement strand
ATCTACCAAGTTTGATTCAAAGAAATGTTTCCTATTGGATATTTCAGTTAGTTCTGGAAAGTTAGTTCCATGAACCCTGTGGCTACCTAAAGTTGGAATAAGTGAAGCTGTTTTTAGTTCATGGAAGCCAATGTAAGTTTTCTTTTCCTCATTGTTCCAAATATAGTTAAATGTGAGAATGTACATCTTATGGGGGAGGATGCCCTTGAAAATTCACTGACATGCCATTTTCAAATATTGGCCAGAACACACTTTAAAATAGTCCAGAACAAAGAAGATCTAGGACAACAAATAGATTTCTAACACTCAAAATTAAAATAAATTACCCAGAAAAATAGGATGTTCCCGAATCATATCTGGCATTCAAGCAGAGGCGGAATAGCCATCTGACAGGATTACAGTACTTTAATTTAAATTCCTACACAGACCAGAATGATTGACTGAAAGTGACTTAAAGCTTAAGTTTAACTAAATTAAATATATTTAATTTAGGAAATGCAAATACACTTTTGTGTTCTCAGATTTTTTGCATTAAAAATAGCATTTTTGTGACTTTGGGTTAATTGGCAGGAGCCTCATCATCTAAGGCTACATGTAGCCCTGGACCAAGTTGTGCATTGTTGCTCTAATTCATTCCTAACACATCTTCCATATTTACAGTATATTTATTTCCCCCCACAAATAATTGCCTCCAAATTTACTGGGTCCTCTTATATTTTCTGATAACAGTAGAAGAAACTATTGAAAACAAAACAATGATACTTGCAGATGACTTTCTCAATGCGTCAATGCCTTTGAAAATTAGTTACTGTTTTCAGTTTGCCTGGTGAATTGGACCTTTTTTGCAACTTAATCATCTTTCTCTTTTCTCCCCTGTCCAGTTACCTCTTTTCTTTATTCATCTTTACCCAATTTTGCACCCTTAACACCTTCTTTTGTCTTCAACTTCTTCATCTAATGTATCTATGCCTTTACTTCCCCCATCTTTGTCCAGTTTCCATTTCCTCCTTCTTCAATGTTTCTGCTAAATGGAGGGAGTGGATTGTGTTTTTGTG
>NW_015435316.1:0-1055 GCF_001527695.2 Protobothrops mucrosquamatus | reverse complement strand
AGTCCCGCTTGTTGGAACAGCCATGTCTTGAGGGCGTGGCGGAAGGAAGGGAGATCAGGGATCACCCTGATCTCTGGGGGCAGCTCATTCCAGAGGGTGGGAGCTCCCACAGAGAAGGCCCTCCCCCTTGGGGTCGCCAGCCGGCACTGTCTGGCCGACGGCACCCTGAGGAGACCCACCCTGTGGGAGCGTACTGGCCAATGGGAGGTAATCTGTGGCAGAAGGCGGTCTCGAAGGTATCCTGGTCTCGAAGGTATCCTGGAGCGCCTTAAAGATGATAGTCAGTACCTTGAAGCGCACCCGGAAGGCCACCGGCAGCCAATGCAGCTCACGCAGCAGCGGTGTTACGTGGGAGCGACGAGTCCCTCCCAACACCGCCCGTGCGGCCGCATTTTGGACTAGCTGGAGCCTCCGGGTGCTCCTCAAGGGAAGCCCCATGTAGAGAGCGTTACAGTAGTCCAGGCGGGAGGTGACCAGAGCATGAGTGACTGTGCGTAAGGCATCCCGGTCCAGAAAAGGCCGCAACTGGTAAATCAGGCGAACCTGATATTACAACCTGTTATTGCCTAACAGAGACTTGGTTTGCAGCCCAGTCGATAAATAAGACTATCTTGGCAGATATCAGCTGTGATGAGAAGCCCAGTTGTGTTTATTTATTTATTTATTAAATTTATATACCGCCCTATCTCCCTTGCAGGACTCAGGGCGGTGAACAGGCGATACTAAAAACCACGATAATAAATAAATAGTTTGTTTTAAGATCGAATTAAATAACAGGCCTGTTCTAAAAACACACCCGTAAAAAAAAAACCCCACTGAAACATAATCAAACTACGCCAAGCCGGCAGCACGGAATAGATGGGCCTTCAGGGCTCGGCGAAAAAGGCGCAGGTCCGCAACTGTACGTAGGTCGGGGGGGTAGGTCATTCCAGAGGGCAGGAGCTGCCACAGAGAAGGCTCTCCCCCTGGGGGTCGCCAGCCGGCATTGTCTGGCCGACAGCACTCTAAGGAGGCCCTCTCTGTGGGAGCGGACTGGTCGAAGGGAGGTGTTTGGT
>NW_015435315.1:0-1055 GCF_001527695.2 Protobothrops mucrosquamatus | reverse complement strand
TGACCTAGGGAGGATTTTATTTGGGGTTTATCTTTTAACAATTCGACAGAGACACAACTTTAAAATTTGATTTAATTCGGTTTTATCGGGGGGGAATGTATTTATGTTTTGTTTTAAATATGTTGTGCGCCGCCCTGAGTCCCGTTGGGAGAAGGGCGGCATATAAATTAAATTTATTATTATTATTATTATTATTATCAGCCCCGTTCCTAAAGCGGATTCAACACCTGGGGATTGGCCCATTTGAACTGACTGGATGGACTATTGGGGTGGGGTTTGCTTTTTGCTCTTTTAACCTATTGATTTGCATGGGAACCCCTCAGATCTTGCCTTCTATGCCTGCTGTCAAGTTCTCCTAATAAAAGATCCTTTTGGGATGAAATCGTTCCAAGAGTCCTGCTTTCTTGGGAGGAGGTTTTGAAGCGGGTCCTTACAATCGTGCTATTTCTATTCATTTCATTTCATATTCTGAATCTCATCCTAATCCAATAAGGCATGCCTCAGCAGCAGCTGTACAGAGGTAGTCCTTGACCTATGAATGTTTATTTAACAATGGTTTGAACTTATAAGGGCTTCAGAAAAAATGGCTTATGACCCATCCTCAAAGATATGACCATCTCACCATGTCAGTGGTCAACTGATAGCAATTCGGGTGCTTGGGAATCAGCTTGCATTTATGATGGTTGCAGTGTCTTGGGGTCACATGATTGCTATGTGCAACCTTCTCAGCAAGTTTCTGACAAGCAAAGTCAGTTGGGGAAGCTGAATTTGCTTAATGACCACATGATTCATTTAATGACCACGGTAATTCACTTAACTGCTATAAAGTGGTTGTAAAATCAGGTCCAATGACTCATTTAGTGACTGAAATTCCAGTCCTAATTGTGGTTGTAAGGTGAAAATGACCTGTAAATTCATAGAATCATATAGTTGAAGGGAGAATAAATAAGAATGCACAATATTATCTTAGACATGAAGACAGACACCATCTTCTTTAATCCCCTGCTCATTGTAGGATCCACTAGAGCAGGGCTTTTCATACGGTGGTACGTGAT
>NW_015435314.1:0-1055 GCF_001527695.2 Protobothrops mucrosquamatus | reverse complement strand
TAAAGAAGGTCATTTCCCTGATTTTATGACCTTTCTTGCAGCAGTCATTAAGCAGACAGGGCATTCGAAAAGCAAATGTGATGGTTCTAAAGTGTTGGGAAATTGGTCAAAAATGTGGAAACTGCAGTTCAATGTTTCTAAACATAAGATCATGAAGTTAGGAAAAAGGAATCCTCTGGCACAGGGCAGTATTGAGGGTGCAGTATTTGACAGAACAACAGAAGAAAAGAATGTAGGTGTGGTCATAACAGGTGACTGCAAAATGAGGAAACAGTGTGTCCAGGCAGCTATGAAGGCAAACAAAATTGTGGTAGGCATCACTTGAGAGATCACCAGCAGGGGAAAGGAGGTCCTCATCCCGCTATATACAGCTTTTGTCACACCCCATTTAGAATACTTTGTCCAGTTCTGAAGACTTCACTTAAAAAAAAGATATTGGTAAGATTGAGCAAGTCCAGAGACTGACAACAAAAATGACACAAGATCTGAGGGTGAAAACATATCAGGGGAGATTGGAGGAACTGGGTGTATATACAGCTTGGAGGAGAGAAGGGAAAGGAGGGATGTGAGTGAAACCTTTAAATATATTAATGGTGTGAATAAGGTTCTAGAAGGCAGTATTTTCAATACTGCATCCAGTTTTGGTCACCACGATGTAAAAAAGATGTTGAGACTCTAAGAAAGAGTACAGAGAAGAGCAACAAAGATGATTAGAGGACTGGAGGATAAAACATATAAGGAATGGTTGCTGGAATTGGGTATGTCTAGTTTAATGAAGAGAAGGACGAGGGGGAACATGATAGCAGTGTTCCAATATCTCAGGGGTTGCCATAAAGAAGAGGGAGTCAAGCTATTCTCCAAAGTGCCTGAAGGCAGGACAAGAAGCAACGGGTGGAAACTAATCAAGGAGAGAAGCAACCTAGAACTAAGGAGAAACTTCCTGACAGTTAGAACAATTAACCAGTGGAACAACCTGCCTCCAGAAGTGGTGAATGCTCCAACACTGGAAGTTTTTAAGAAGAGACTGGACAGCCATTTGTCCGAAATGGTATAGG
>NW_015435313.1:0-1055 GCF_001527695.2 Protobothrops mucrosquamatus | reverse complement strand
TCAGCCCAAACTTGTGAATTGCATGCTCTAAATCAAGCCCTCACTTTATTAGAAGGGAAAATAGGAAATGTATATACTGATTCTAAATATGCCTTTGGAGTAGTACATACATTTGGGAAAATTTGGCAAGATAGAGGACTGATTAACAGCAAGGGAAAGGAACTGGCTCATGAACATTTAATTATTGAAATCCTGAAATCCTTACAAAAACCCAAAAGAATAGCTGTGATACATGTAAATGCACATCAAAAAGGAAATTCATTTGAAATAATTGGGAATCAACTTGCAGATGAAGAAGCAAAGAAGGCTGCAAACATAACAAAATGTTATGCGTTAATCCCAGAAATCAAAACCGATATACCATTACCATTGTTTAGTGAAAAAGAATTGATAAAGATTCAACAAGTGGGAGGACAAGGGGGTGTATATTTCAAACCACGTGCCAATTAAATAGAACACAGTATTCAGTTTGTAAAGGAAGAGACAAAAAGATACAGTGCTATGATCCATCGATACCAACATATTTGAATTTCAGTATATATGTGGGTTTAGCCAAAATAGGAGCAAGACAGAGCCCTGAAGGTGAAGGAAGATTAATATACGTCAATTCTATGAAAATATTAGAAAAGGGGACAGAAAAAGCTCTGATACAATTTGATGCATGCACAGTATTAAGTTTATCTTATCTTGCCACAAAGTGTGGAGACTCTAGTTGGATTTCAGCCTATAAACAAAATCATATATATGTCCCACCAATTTGAACTTTGCAAATGGAAACCCCAATCAATGGTTACCCTGTGCAGGATCTATTAAATGTTCAGGGTGGAGTTGTGTGTGTGATTACACTGGAGGAGGTTATCCAGGATGTAATGGTATTACCAAATTTAAAAGAATATATGGAACTAATATGATGGAGCTGGAAATTACTAAGAACCATCCTGATATAGTAAGTTATGGATTTGGGATAGACGGAACAGGAACAGATCCATCAACTTATATTACTATAAAGAAAGAAAAGATATATGCAGGAGAAGAAAAAACCATTGGATGGTCAG
>NW_015435312.1:0-1055 GCF_001527695.2 Protobothrops mucrosquamatus | reverse complement strand
GGCCGACGGCACCCTGAGGAGGCCCGCTCTGTGGGAGCGTACCGGTCTATGGGAGGGAATCTGTGGCAGAAGGCGGTCTCGGAGGTAGCCAGGTCCAATGCCATGGAGTGCTTTAAAGGTGGTAACTAACACCTTAAAGCGCACCCGGAAGGCCACTGGTAACCAGTGCAGCTCGCGCAGCAGCGGTGTCACATGGGAGTGACGAGTCCCTCCCAACACCGCCCGCGCGGCCGCATTCTGGACCAGTTGAAGTCTCCGGGTGCTCCTCAGAGGGAGCCCCATGTAGAGAGCATGGCAATGCCTCCACCCCATGTAGAGGTTCATGGCAATGCCTCCACCTGCGTGTTGTGCGCCGTCACCCACCTGCCGCTTGTGGCACTGCTGCCCCTCACGCAAGGTTCATGGCAACAGTGCCGCCCACACGATACTAGCGGCAACTGTGGCACGACGGGGGTTAAGCACTTCCCAGCTACTCACGCTGCCCGGTGGCCAAGAGACCACGGTATGGTCGTGGGCCAGGGCCCATAGGTTGGGGACCTCTGCCCTATATCATTCCAGACAAATGGCTGTCCAGTCTCTTCTTAAAAACTTCCAGTGTTGGAGCAATAACCGCTTTTGGAGGCAGGTTGTTCCACTGGTTAATTGTCCTCACTGTCAGGAAGTTTCTCCTTATATTCTAGGTTGCTTCTCTCCTTGGTTAGTTTCCATCCGTTGCTTCTTGTTAGCTCCATCCCTTTTGGTATTCTGAAACGTCCTCCAGACCTGGCTAGGTTGGAGCCACCAGAGACTTTCCTCAGATGGCTGCATTGTGAAGGGAACCATTTTTTTTTATCTCTTCCCTTCCTCTGGTTGCTCTTTTTTTTTTTTTCCTTTTCACTTTGATGATAGTCCTTACTATGGATTTTTAATATTTTGCATTTTTGTTTTTCATCTGTTGTTCTTTACTGGATTGTTGCGTGCCACCCTAGGGCTGCTCACAGCGAGACAGGAAGGAGGCTAAATCTATTTGATTAATACATTGGTAAATTTTTAAAACAGGCCATACTTTTCATCCA
>NW_015435311.1:0-1055 GCF_001527695.2 Protobothrops mucrosquamatus | reverse complement strand
TGAAGAATAGACAAATAAACTTTAGATGGGACATACCGGTGGGCATAATTGTAACAATAGCTGGCAAACGCTACAGGCTTAATTCGATTAATAAAGCCAAGGACTTTATGGCGTCTGTTTTACAATCAGAACGCCCACCTACACCCCAGAGGATTGACGTGGTTGAGCAGATGATTGTGGATTTTTCTTCTGCTTCTGTTCAAGACTTAGAGGAAAGTCCAAAAGCTAATGGGAAGGAACAAAGAATTACGCGCGCAGCTCATAGACGCAAGGAAAAGGAAAGACAGATGACAGCTCGTTCACCAGCTGACACCCCTGCAGCTGATTGTCAAGTACCGGCTATTTCGCAGCCAGTAGGTGGCGCTCGACCTAAGGTCTTTGTGAAATCATATGCGGCTAGTATTGTCAGTGGAATAAAACCTCCTAATGTGTAAGTTAATATCATGGAATGTAGGTGGACTTAATGTTCCCCACAAAAGACGTAAGATTTTTCACTACTTAAGACATTTTAATAATGATATTACATGTTTACAAGAGACTCATATTGTGGCTAAAGATCAAAAACTTCTAATGAATTCTAAGCTTGGAAACCTGTTTGCCGCATCTGCTTTAAAAAAGAGAGCTGGGGTTGCAATGTACATCAAAAGACATCTTTCACCTATTTTAAAAGAAACTGATAAAGAAGGAAGATATTTATTTGTGGAAATAAATCTAAATGGAAGGAAGTGTTTAATAATAGGGGTTTATGCACCCAACCAACTTGTAGCTCAAAAGCAATTTTATAGACAACTACATCAGAAAATTGTGGCGTTGGACTATAACTCTTTGATTGTTATGGGAGACTGGAATGGGGTTTTGGATACGTTAAAAGATAAAAAAACAACCTCCAAGGATGTAACCCTTTCCAGATTACCTAAGTCCTTTTTTGCTATGAAAGATGATTTAGAATTGATGGACGTTTGGAGATCACAACATATTAATGAACGTGATTTTACTTTTTTTTCTCATAGACATGACTCTTTCTCAAGGATTGATTTTGTTTTGATATCGACTGA
>NW_015435310.1:0-1055 GCF_001527695.2 Protobothrops mucrosquamatus | reverse complement strand
AACAGGGAGAAAGCGGAACTATTTAACTCATTTTTTGCATCCGTCTTTACACAAAGGGAAAAAACAGACCCACCTATCAAAAATAGTGCCATAAAAAACAGAATAGAAACACAAGTTAAGATAGGCAAAAAAATGGTAAGTGAGCACGTGTCCAGCCTAGACAAGTTCAAATAGCCAGGACCAGATGGATTACAACCCAAGTTCTCAAGGAACTGGCAGATGTGATCTCAGAACCACTGAACTATATTTTTCAAAGATCCTGGAGCACTGGGGAACTACCGGAGGACTGGAAAAGAGCTGATGTAGTTCCCATCTCCAAAAAAGGAGAAAAAATGGACCCAGGAAATTACAGACCTATCAGCCTGACCTCAATACCTGGGAAGATCCTGGAAAAGATAATCAAACAACGAATCAATGAATACCGCGAGGCAAATAAAGTCATTACTAAAAGCCAACATGGGTTTGTCAAAAATAAATCATGCCAGACAAATCTTATTGCATTCTTTGACCAAGTCTGTGGACATAATTTACTTGGACTTCAGTAAGGCATTTGATAAAGTAGATCACAACCTACTACTTGACAAGATAGAAAAATGTGGGGTAGAAAGCACCACCACCAGATGGATCCATAGCTGGCTGACCGGTCGTACTCAGCGTGTGGTCCTCAATGGAACCGCATCTACATGGAGGGAAGTGTGTAGTGGGGTGCCCCAGGGCTCTGTTCTGGGCCCAGTGCTCTTCAACATCTATATCAACGATTTGGACGAGGCGATAGATGGGGAACTCATCAAATTTGCAGACGACACCAAGCTGGCAGGAATAGCCAACACTCCAGAAGACAGGCTTCAGATACAAAAGTGTATAAGGAGCAAAATGGAAAAGGCCAGCGCATAGCACAATTTAATATGTGGCTAAAGGAGTGGTGTAAAGGGGAAGGCTTTGGATATATTAGTCACGATGTCTGTAGCTGGTCCAATGAAAAGATGTACAAAAGAGATGGTTTGCATCCATCCAAGAAAGGGACTGAGTTACTCAGCTATAAATTCACAGATTTT
>NW_015435309.1:0-1055 GCF_001527695.2 Protobothrops mucrosquamatus | reverse complement strand
CGGATGTTCTTGTTTTGACAACAGATGGAAATGGAGCCATCTTTTCTTTATCGCTTTTAGAGTTCGATGATGCTGGGAGAGGGAATGTGGATGAGAGTCCAGCGAGTCATAACAACAATAACTCAGCCGTGGGAATCCAAGGTTATTGTGCCCAGAGTTGATAAAGATTTGGTGGGCTGGAGAGCTGGAGAGGAAGCCCCATGCTTCAAGCTAATTGGGAAATGTGATTTATGACCGTTAATTGTAGGAAGGAATTGTGCTTTACTACTTTGTGCCCAAGGGAGGGGAATTCAGATTTTGGCTTTAACTATTTAGTGCCAATACTTTGTTTCTCGAATTAAAGATTCTTTAAGGTAAACAAGGCCTCGAAGTTCTTTTGAAGAGTTTCATCTGACACGAACTCAGCTTCTACACCCCACACAGGGTCACAGAGTAGCCAGCCACCCCCTTTCCTATCTTGTAAAAGTTTAGCCGATCCTATACAGGCAGTCCTCGACTTACGGGCCCAAATTTTCCGCTGCTAAGCGAGACATTGGATAAGCGAATTTTGCCCCATTTTGTGACCTTTCTTGCCCCAGTCATTAAGAGAAACGCTGCAGCTAATAAGCTACCGATACGATTGATAAGTGGCTTCCCCGTTGCTTGCCAGATGGTCGCCATAGGGGATCACGTGAGCCCCGGGGACACTGCGACCGTCGTAAATAGGAGTCAAGTTGCCAGGCATCTGAACTATGATCCCATGATTGTGGGGGATGCCGCAATGGTCGTAAGTGTGAAAAAGCCAGTTTTTTCAGTGCCACTCTAACTTTGAACAGTCACTAAGATTAGATTAGATTAGATTAGATTAAATTAGATTTAATAATAATAATAATAATAATAATAATAATAATAATAATAATAATAATAATAATAATAATAATAGTAAAGTTGGAAGGGACCTTGAAGGTCATCTAGTCCAACCCCCTGCTCAGGCAGGAAACCCTATACCATTTCGGACAAATGGCTGTCCAGTTTCTTCTTAAAAACTTCCAGTGTTGGAGCATTCACCACTTCTG
>NW_015435308.1:0-1055 GCF_001527695.2 Protobothrops mucrosquamatus | reverse complement strand
ACACAAACCCCTTAAAAAGAAATTATCCCTTAAAGTGAAATTGCAGGGAGTTCCATTGTCGATGGAACTTGACACGGGGTCTGCCCTATCCATAATTTCCCTCAACACATTTCACAAAATCTGCAGCAGCAGTGGCCAGCGAGTTTCGCTAAGGCCTTCTAATGTAATCCTTACGGATTTTCAAAATTCTCAAGTGTGTGTTAAGGGGGAGGCCACCCTTAAGGTACAGTATGAGAATTTTGTAGGCCCCCTAGACGTGCTGGTTGTGGGGGGTGAGCGCACGAGTCTCATTGGACTCGATTGGTTTGAGGCCTTGGGAATCCAAGTAACGGCTGCACAAGTTGCAAACAGAGACCCTTGCAGATGTCTGCAAGGAGTTTGCAGATGTGTTCAGTTCTGAGCTAGGATCCTACAAAGGACCTCCAGTTTCACTAAAGCTAGATTCAGCTGTACAGCCCATTAGGGTTAAACCTAGGAGAGTACCATTTGCTCTTAAGGGTAAGATTGATGCTGAACTGGACAAGTTGCTCCAGCAAGGCATATTAGAGCCTGTAGATTCTAGCTCGTGGGAAACTCCCATTGTAACGCCTTTAAAGGCAAATGGGGACATTCGTATTTGTGCAGATTACAAGTGCACACTAAACAAGGCTCTACAGCAACATGCTTATCCTGTGCCTGTAGTGAGCCACATTTTGGCTTCTCTCAAAGAGGGCAAGATTTTTGCTAAGCTTGACCTGGCTCAAGCGTATCAACAGCTGCCTGTTGATGATGCAACAGCAGAGGCTCAAACCATTGTCACCCATAGAGGGGCTTTCAAGGTGAAAAGATTACAATTTGGGGTGAATGTCGCTCCTGCCATTTTTCAGAGTGTAATGGAAAACACCCTGAGGGGTATTCCTGGTGTGTGTCCTTATTTTGATGACGTTCTCATCGCAGGAGACTCTGCACAAATGCTGGCAGAGAGGTTAAGGGCTGTTTTGCTTCGTTTCCGAAGAGCAGGCCTTAAGTTAAAACAGGACAAATGTAAGATTGGTGTGCATTCCACTGATTTCCTG
>NW_015435307.1:0-1055 GCF_001527695.2 Protobothrops mucrosquamatus | reverse complement strand
CCCCTCAGCTGCCCTCCCCCTCCCAGGGTTTCCCTCCCTGGAAAAATGCCGGGAGAGGACGATGGATTCCATCCATGGCCTGATAGAAACCAGGTCAAGAATTAAACCTACGTAGGGCCTGGAGCATCCGGCACTGTTGGAAACACAACTGATACGGAGACCCCTGCCGTGGGCGAGAGGGATGCAAGGGGAGGGGGTGCCCGTGCTCCTTCCGCGCAGCCCCTCTCCTCCTTGGGGAGCCTGACATCACCCGGTCAATGAAACCCGACCCGGAGTCGCTGCGACATAAGGTCACCGACGGAGACAAAGCCAAGGTTAGCAGCTCATCGTCAATACGAGAGGCCGGGCAGATCAGAGGCACCCAGAGGAGGTTGAGAGGGAGGGAGGGCAATTTTCGCTCGGTGGGTTTTCCTATGTCCCCCCCCCGATCAGATGGAGAGTGGGTGAAGTGCTTCCTCTCCTTCTTCTCCTCCTCTTCCTCCTCCCCATCCCCTTTCTCCCCCTCCTCTTCTTCTTCCTTTGCCTCTTCTTCCTCTTTCTTTCTTCTTCTTCTTTCTCCTTCTTCTTCTCCTTCCCTCCATCCATTATCTATCTATCTATCTATCTATCTACCTACCTACCTACCTACCTACCTACCTATCTCCATCTTCCTTCCTCCCTCCCTCCCCCCATATCTATCTGTCTGTCTAATTGATCTCTTGATCTCTCTCTCCCTTCCTCCCTCCCTCCTTCATATCTGTCTGTCTGTCTGACTATCCATCCATCCATCCATCCATCCATCTATCTATCTATCTATCTATCTATCTATCTATCTATCTATCTATCTATCTATCTATAGATATCATCTATCTATCTATTTTATCTCTCATCTATCTATCATCTATATCTATCTCATCTCTCTCTCATCTATCTACCTCTATCTATCTAACTATCTCATCTCTATCTATCATCTATATCTTTCTCATCTCTCATCTATCTCATCTCTCTCTCTCTCTCATCTATCTATCTATCTATCTATCTATCTATCTATCTATCTATCTATCTATCTATCTATC
>NW_015435306.1:0-1055 GCF_001527695.2 Protobothrops mucrosquamatus | reverse complement strand
CATAAGAAGAACCCACAAGGAACAGGCAGCAGAACATGACCAAAGAAGTTAATTTTATTGATAAAGAAACCAGCATGCTCACACCTGCTTTTCAAGCATGGATCACCTGCCTGTAATTCATCAACGGCTACTTGAGCCATTGGCATCCCATTGCAGAAATATAGATTTTTTTTTTCCAAAGAGAATTTTCTTTTCTTCTGTCTTTCTTTCAACAGATGCATTCCTCTTGGGGACTCAGCAAATCGTCCACAAAGACCTCGTTCTTGATGGTGTAGCTCAGGGACTTCCAGCTAATCAGACGGTTAGTAATGTCAATGTTGTTCTTGGACAGTCTAACCAAAGATGGGTTCAGCACCCAGGACCACATGTTGACCTCTGAAATCTCCCCCACAAAGGATTCGTTGAGATAAAAGCCCCCTCCGAAGGAGTCCTGGTCCTGCCCCAGCATGATGGAGGCCTCCTGGCTGATGCTGTAGCCCTTTTTCAGACTCTGTCGAGGAAAAGGTTTTCCGTTGAGCCAGAACCGGACCAGCCCATTGCTGGAGTCCCAGGACACACAGATGTGATCCCAGCTCGGTTCAACCTTCTCAGGAACATTGAAAGTTACGCTGGAACCACCAACGTAAATGAAATATTTGTTGGCATGGCTCTTGAAAATCAGAAAATCATTGCTATTTGACTGGGTGGCATAAGAGAAGAGGCCATACGAACGGGACAGGAGGGTGTAGTGTCTCAAACAGACGGTCAGCTTGGTCAAGGGTTTCTGGTTGGAGACATGGAGAAGCACAACAGCTGTGGTAGATGCTGTTGGGAAAACAAAGACCTTGTTCCAGAGATCTAGAAGGAGAGAAAAGAGATCCTGATAAGCAGGACGCCAGCCTGAGAACTTGTGGAGCAGAGTTAGTTTCCCACGGTCCGTTTTGGCCCAGCAGAGAGGAAAAGCAGAGAGGACATCAAAGTAAGTCATCTATCCAGGAATCACGGACTTGGATTCTTAGGGGATCCTGAAGAAGTTGTTCCTCTCAGTTCAAATACAGGGAATGGGGGCAAGTTTG
>NW_015435305.1:0-1055 GCF_001527695.2 Protobothrops mucrosquamatus | reverse complement strand
GAAAGGTAGATGTATTTCAAGCCACACAGGAATTCATGCTTACGTAGGAATTAGTCTTACTGAACTAAATGGGATCCTTTGAGTAAGATACATATAAAATCCATACTGCTACCTATAAGATCAGGTATGATGGAAAGTCAGTATTACATAAAAGACAGGATCATTGGAATGTTATCTGCATGAAGGCAAGCCCAGTTGGGTTTTTTTTTCCAGTTTCTTCTTTTGTTAGAAATAGTTAAGCAAGCCCTCTGGTGATTGTCCTATTTCCTTTCCCAGCTTTATGGATTAGTTCTTTATATTTCTGCAGTTATTTTGTATTAGTTTAAGAAAAGAGTTTTCTTTTAGGGAAATAGTATTCCTAAGAGTTTTGCTAGCTGCTTCCCTGAACTGTTTAACGTCGATTATGCTCTGCCTGCATATTTATAAATAGTAATATTATAAAACATCAATAACCCTCCAGAGACCTCCTAAAAAAATCTAACTTGGGGAAGCATTGTATTTCTACCTGTAGAAGTGGACTATATATAGCAATATTTATTTTAATTTAGAACATTTTAATTAAAAACATTTATATGGTCACTTAAATAAAATACAAAAATCACCTTCCAAGTTTACAAAACTGTCTTTCTCTACTCAGATAATCTTAGGTATGTTTCCCACAACATAATACAATAATAGAATGATCGTAAGCTTGTTGCCCTTTTTGAAACCCAATTTTATTCAGATCTTCCTTGTCAATTGTGGATTCTTATAAACCAATAAAATGCAAGAAGTAGCAATACATTTTTATTCAACAGTCAGGTGTGCATACAAGTTAAATATCAGAGTAGTGCTCCAGATACAGGGAACATATTTATTTATTTTTATTTATTTATTTTATTAAATTTATATCCCGCCCTTCTCCTTGCGGACTCAGGGCGGCTAACAATCGAGTAAAAATACACAGATACATTACAAGATTAAAATTAATTAAAAGGAAATATTTAACTGTGATCTAATTAAAATATAATTAAAACCCCCTCTAAAAATTTCCCCTAGGCCAGTCCTGCAAGCTG
>NW_015435304.1:0-1055 GCF_001527695.2 Protobothrops mucrosquamatus | reverse complement strand
CCCCCCCCCCTATTCCCCATCAGGACAGCGCGCCCTGCCAGCCCGCCCGGGTGCCTTGCAGCCATCTCTCCAAGCCTCGCCAAAGTTTTCATGGGGTGGGTCGCCCCGGGGCCGGTCGGCTGTTGTCTCGCTTAGCGGCGAGCTTTGGCGGGGGGTGGGTGGGTGGGAGAGAAAGAGAGAAGGAAGGATGACAGCGCTCTTACACCCGGCTTGCCGCCTCGCCTCCTCGGAGAGGCTTCTGCCGGCTTGGCAAAGCGAGCCGTGCGCCCGAGAGCGCGCAGCGATCCGTCACTGGCTCTTTTCCCACCCCCTCCTCGCCTGCCTGCCTGCCCGCCCTCCTTCTCCTCCTCCTCCTTCTCTTCTTCCTCTCCATCCCTCTCTTCCTCTCTCTCTCTCTCCCGGGCGAGAGAGCTGGAAGGAAGCTTATAAAAAGCCTGATGTAATCCGCGCCGCAGCCTCTGGGTACCGCGAAGCGCCGCGTTCGGCTGCCGGGGGAACCGAGAGCGCAAATCCAGCGAGCAGCCCCAGCTAGCTAAAGGAGACGAGCGAGGAAGAGGAGGAGGAGGAAGAGGTGGAGGAGGAGGATATTCCGGGAGGAAGAAAAAGAGGCTTTCAGGCAACGGAGGAAGGCTTTTGGGGGTGCTCCTGTCCGCTCCCTCTCCAACGCCAGGGAAGGAAGAGTATAGCCCAGCCGAAGCCGCGGGCTGCGCCGAGGCGAGCAGGCGCTTCGTCGGTGGGGATCTCCGGACTTCTCCGTTCAGCCGCATCCTCGATCCAGCTCGGGTTATTTTATTTTTTTTCCCCTTGTTGGCTAAGAAAGCTCGACGCCCACCCAAATTACAGATTATTTCGATTTATTTTATTTTTTTTAAATTCGGACTTCGCGTCTCCTTCGCTTTCCGTTTTGAACTCAACCCCCCCCCCCAAATATATATATATATCCCAACCCCAGGAGCCCCGGCGTTGTGCGTTTGTGTTGGTGAGTGTGAAAAACGGTGTGTAAGACTTTTCCAAGTTCCGTTTGCGGCTGTGGGTGTGTGGTGGCTCTCTTTTTT
>NW_015435303.1:0-1055 GCF_001527695.2 Protobothrops mucrosquamatus | reverse complement strand
CAATTTTCTGATGTAATTGTCTATAAAATTGTTTTTGGGCTGAAAGTTGGTTAGGGGCATAAACCCCTATTATTAAACACTTTCTTCCATTTAGATTTATTTCCACAAATAAAAATCTTCCTTCTTTATCAACTTCTTTTAAGATAGGTGAAAGGTGTCTTTTAATATATATTGCAACCCCAGCTCTTTTTTTTAAGGCGGATGCAACAAACAAATCTCCAAGCTTAGAGTTCAATAATAATTTTTGATCTTTAGCCACAATGTGAGTCTCTTGTAAACATGTAATGTCATTATTAAAATGTCGTAGATAATGAAAAACCTTACGTCTTTTATGGGGAACATTAAGTCCACCCACATTCCAAGATATAACCTTACACATTGGCAGGTTTCAATCCACTGACGATACTTGATGCATAAGACTTAACAAAAACCTTAGGTCGAGCGCCACCTACTGGCTCAGAAATAGCAGGTAACGCACAGTCAGCTGTAGGGCTATCAGCTGTAGGGCGGGCTGTCATCTGTCTTTCCTTCTCCTTGCGTCTATGGGCTGCACGCGTGATTCTCTGTTCCTTCCCATCAACTTTTAAACTCCCTTCTACATCCTGAACAGGAGCAGAAGGGAAGTCCACAATCATTTGCTCAGCTGCGTCGATCCTTTGAGATGTAGGTGGGCATTCTGCTTTGAGACTTCCGGTGGCAGGCGACCTCGTCGGACGCAGCTGCTGCTGCCTCCCGCCTGTTTCTGCGTAAAAGCCGTTTTGACAGCTAGCATCAGCTGTCAAACGGCTTGATACCCTTCCCCTGGGCATAAGGGGATAGGTGAGCTGCCCGGGGTAGGAGTTGAGTTCCCGAGTCATCCCATGTGGACGATGTAGGTGAGAACTCCTCCGGAGCCCCGTGGTTTCTCCGCGATCCAGGACGCCTTCGCTTCGGCGAAGCTAGAAGCCGCCGCCACTGCTGCAACTTAAAGTGAACTGTGAGTTTTTTTTGTAAGCAGACGAACCGACCCTGGAAGTTTGCTTCTTATCTTGGACTTTACTCTAACTTGGATAATA
>NW_015435302.1:0-1055 GCF_001527695.2 Protobothrops mucrosquamatus | reverse complement strand
CTGAAGAAGCTTCTTGGATGAGAAGTAAAACGTCTTCAAGGAAGAAATGTGGACAGATCCGACCCTGGGGTTCACCTACGTCTTTGATCGGTTACCCACCACGATCGGGGAAAATGTGGCTAAGAAGGATATGTGCGATTGTACACCTGCCCCACCTTTGCATTGTAATTGCCTTTTAGCCCCACCTTACCCCCCCCCCCCTCATTTGGTACATGTTTAGGTATTGAATTATTTCCATCCTGGGTTTTTTTTTTTAAAAAAAAAACACCCGACATTAAAGCAAGTTCACTCACACTGGGCCCGGGAGAACATTTTGAAAGCGCACAAATTTTAATTAATCACATCTTTCGCCTCTATTAAAATTCCAAAGCAGCAATTCTCTCTCCTGAAAATTATTACCTACGGGGCCCTCCTCCCTGGGCTTTTACACATCCTGAATATCAAAGACCGGGAGACCATATGGGCTGTGTGTGTGTGTGTCTGTGTGTGTGTGTGTGTACTCCCCCCCCCTCTGCTGCAAAGTTTGCTGGATGTGCAGTTCTGTTGCAGCGAGCTTCTTTCTTATTGGCCAGATCATTTATTATCGATCCGCGGTCCGATTTAATGAACAAGTGCCATTAAAAATTTAAATCTCCCAAACTCAGATCATGCAAATCTTTCTCCAAACAGGGCAAAGCTGCTCAGCTAGACTTCTGCGTTCTTAAAAGCATATTGTATACTTTTTGCAAAGGCGTTATTCCGCTGAATTTAGGACTAAAAAAAAACAAAACCCTGGGCTCCCCCTTTGACAATTAAGCCTCCAAGAGAAAGAAAGAACTGCTTTTTTTGGCTCAAAATATTCATCTTTATAAAAAAAAAAGAGGTGAAAGAAAAAATATGTTCTGCTATTAAGCTGACCAACAACAACAACACACACACACACATACAGAGAGAGAGAGAGAGAGAGAGAGAGAGAGAGAGAGAGAGAGGGAGGGAGGGAGGGAGGGAGGGAGGGAGGGAGAGAAAGAGAGAGGAAGAGAAGGAGAGAGAAATAGAGGGAGGAAGAGAGAGGGAGG
>NW_015435301.1:0-1055 GCF_001527695.2 Protobothrops mucrosquamatus | reverse complement strand
ATCCGTAAGGATTACATTAGAGGGCCTTAACGAAACTCGCTGGCCACTGCTGCTGCAGATTTTGTGAAATGTATTGAGGGAAATTATGGATAGGGCAGACCCCGTGTCAAGTTCCATCGACAATGGAACTCCCTGCAATTTCACTTTAAGAGATAGTTTCTTTTTAAGGGGTTTGTGTGTGCCTATTCTTAAAATGTTCTGGCGTGTTGCACAGAACCCCACCCTGTTTTGACTGGGCACCCTGGTACCTTTCAGATTCAATTCTTCCTTCAGTTGTACCTTCTGTCGACCCAGGCAGACTGCAGCGATGTGGCCTTTCTTTCCGCACGCTCGGCAGAGGGCGGAACGGAACCGACATTCCGCTCGCTTGTGGCGTCCACCACATCCGAGGCAACAAAGCTCAGCTGGGCCCTTGTCCTGACGATCTTTGGACCTCCTCCCAGCTGCTTGGTAAAGCTTGTCCACCTCTTCTTCAGGATCTTCTTCCGAATCCTCTCGCACGTCTTCCTTGTGGATGGTGGCAGTCTCTTGAGCGCTTCGCTTAGGCCGCATGTTCTTGACCGCCCCACCTGCAGCTTCTTCACTGAAACCTCTCGCAGAGCATCTTGGAAAGAGACGTCTTCCCTGGCGAACAGCCTTTGTTGTAAGTCTGTATTCCTCAGTCCGCACACAAAACGATCACGGTCTTTCCTCTAAGTCCTTGAAATCACACGGTTTAGCTGCTCTTCTCAAGGCCGCAACGAATTCTTTTGCTGATTCCCCAGCTCGCTGATCTCTCTGTTGAAATGTGTGCCTCCAAGCCATGACAGATTGCTTGGGCTGGAAGTGTTCCTTTAAAACTTTTTTCAGATCGGACTATGACACCGTTTCCAGCGAGTCCGGGGCGATTAGGCTCTCGGCGATCTCAAAGGCGTCTTGCCCACAAACGCACAACAACGTGGCAGCCTTTAAGCCTTCCTCCCTTATCTGGTTTATGCGGAAATACGTCTCGACTCTTGCAACATAAGATTCCCACCTCTCGGGGTGAGAGACGTCGAATTCCGCTAAACGCCCAA
>NW_015435300.1:0-1055 GCF_001527695.2 Protobothrops mucrosquamatus | reverse complement strand
TTCCAGAGTCTTAGAGAGAGATGCTTGTACTGTTATCATCTTTTTTTAAAAAAGCCAAAGAGTCCAGAATCAGAACACAGAACATTCTGAGCGCAGAGCATTTTCTCTACTGCTCAACTAATAATCTCTCCCATCTTCAAATCAAACTGTTCATCTTTGTGAAAAGATTCTTCATTAGCCTATATATGCTAGATTTATATTCGTAGAAACTTTCTCATGATGTCTAATTCAAACACACTTTTCAGAATTACAAACCATTTTAATGTGTTTCCCTGAAAATAAGACCTGGTCTTATATTCTTTTTGCCTCAAAAGAGGCACTGAGTCTTATTTTGGGGTGGTGTCTTATCTTAGGACCACCACAGCCAGGCCTCCCACACCCCGACACCTGTCGCACCGCTGCTTGACTTCTTCAGTGGCTGCTTGCCGCCACTTGCAGCTGATCTCTATGTGGCACATTGCACCGTTGCCACTCTAAGGGGTGGGGAGGTGAAACTGCCCCACGGGCCCAGAGCCTCTTACCTTATTGGAAAGACTGCCATAGCCAGGCCTCCCACACCTGAGACTTGTCAAGCCATGTGGCTCATCATGCCAGTGCCGCTACTCACGGCAGGAGGTTGCATAGTGCTTCGGGCCGTTGCTGTTGCTCATGGCAAGAAGCCAAGTGGCTCTTTGGGCCAATGCCGTCGCTCGCGACAGGACACTGCATGGCGCTTTGGGCCATTTCCACCGGTCAGCTGAGCGGCTCTTCGGGCCATTGCTCGGGGCAGGACAGCCCGAAGAGCCGCTCAGCTTCTTGCCGTAGCGGAAACGGCCCAAAGCGCCATGCAGCGTCCTGCCACAAGTAACGGCATTGGCAATTGCGACCTTTTCTGGACCGGGACGCCTTGCGCACAGTCACCCATGCTCTCGTCACCTCCCGCCTGGACTATTGTAACGCTCTCTACATGGGGCTCCCTTTGAGGAGCACCCGGAGGCTTCAACTGGTCCAGAATGCGGCCGCGCGGGCGGTGTTGGGAGGGACTCGTCGCTCCCATGTAACACCGCTGCTGCGCG
>NW_015435299.1:0-1055 GCF_001527695.2 Protobothrops mucrosquamatus | reverse complement strand
AGCAAGCAAAGATCTCATAGTTCAAAATAATTGTCCTTTTAGAAATTGCCACACATTGTTAGATTCGATTGACAAAAGAACGAACTAAATGTTTCTTGTTTCTTTTAACTGTTTTCTGTCTTAGCTGTTTGGTATTAGAATTTTCCCATTCATTACAAAAAGTAGCAACATTTTTTTTAATAATAGATTTCTGTTGTTTTCAGGTAAGGGAAACAAGCAACGGATCCATGCAGATAACTTGTGAAATCCTTTGAAATAGCCATAACACAACTCCCAGAAGACATTCAGCAAGGTATTATTTTGACTCCTTTCTACCCCAAAATATGAGATGATCAGAAATGTAATGGATTTTTTGATGCTTCAATTTCTATGACTCAACTGGTTTATCTTTTATGCTACTTTGCCAGGAATGAATATGTACCTACCGTATAATGTGGCAAAATTTCTGTGGTCGTTAGCAATTCATTATCTATGTACATACAGTATGAAAAATAATTATTCCACTTTTGGTGGCTTTAAGTTGTTTGCATGAATTATTACTTTACAGAATATAGAATATTATTATGGATTATTGAATATTAAAACAATAAAATTTCATAATGAAACCATTGATAAATAACCATTAGAACAGCAATGATGAAATCATAGAAAGTAACCTACCTTGAGGATTTGGGAATGTGCCAACATTCAGACTCAAAGAGATGTTAAACATGATCTTCTATACTTGTATGGATTTCACCTCTTTACAATCACATATTGATCAGTACTAGAACAATGGGGAATAAAAATGCTGATAATTATCCCTTGGTACAATAGGACTAAAGATAACACCATGTTCAGCATACTTCAAGTAGTCTTTTTTTTTTTCAATATAAAATTTTATTGTTTTTATCATAAAAAAAAAGAAATACATCACAGATATTACACAATGTTATATCCCATCCCCCCACCCCCCGGACTTCCCAAACCAAACCTAGGCTAATATTCAAATACAAGTAAACAAATATTAATATCTCTAACTCCAAAGTCTAAACTTAAACAATCCATCTCCTCCG
>NW_015435298.1:0-1055 GCF_001527695.2 Protobothrops mucrosquamatus | reverse complement strand
CAACCATATCTGTAGTGTTTAAGAACATAATGAGAGCAATGTATGGATTAAGAATGCACATTTTTCTCATTTTTAAGTTTTTAATATAATACTGTCATTGTTCTGTCCCCCGTCCGACTCACACACCCCAACCAGTCAGCCGAGGCCTGAAAAACTGCTCGGCACAGACAAAGACAAAGGAATGTCTTGGCAGCAACTTCGTAGCTGCCTGCCAAGCCTTTACTGATAAGACACAGCAAACAGAGATAATCCACAATAACTTGCCAGAATGCTTGCAACCGAATATCCATCAAAATTTGTCCGTCACGAAAATTCACACGCCACACCCCTTGCTTATATAGCCAGTGGGGTGTGGCCCAGTGACTCAGCTGAACTATCTGGCCCGGCGTGTCCGCTGCTGCGCACGCTTCTCCTTTCGACGCTGGCGTGGATCCAGCCAAGACGTATCCTCTTCTGAGTCCGATACATCTGGTTCCTGGCTGATCCCCGAAGCACCTGGCTCCTGGCCAATCCCAGAAGTACCGGGCTCCTGGCCAATCCCAGAAGCACCGGGCTCCTGGCCAATCCCAGAAACACTGGGCTCCTGGCCAATCCCAGAAACACCGGGCTCCTGGCCAAACTCCTCGCTGTCGGAAGTCACCGAAGGCCGCACCAGAGGGGAAGGGCCTGGAGAGGAAGGCCTGGCCATCTCCTCTCCTTCATGTTCAGAGCCTTCCTCCTCTGATGAGAGGGACCCACCGGACGGAGCCACAACAGTCATTTTGCTAGTACTTATAGGTAAAAAAATACTAAACATTTTTATTATGTAAGTGGGTTGAAAAATTGATGTTCTATAAGGTCCCAGGGAAGAACAGACGTTACAACTTTGACAACACTTTTTATCAAAAACAACAACAACAACTATAGTCAGCAAATCAAAGAAAGGACACAAACTAAGGAACACAAAGTAAGCCCTATAAAACATCTCCAACTCAATATAATGCTCTGAAGAAAATGTTAAGTCAAACCTAATACAAGGACTATCACAATGGTATCAGGTTTGAATTCCATCACTA
>NW_015435297.1:0-1055 GCF_001527695.2 Protobothrops mucrosquamatus | reverse complement strand
GTCTAACCACCTGCTCAGGCAGGAAACCCTATACCATTTCAGAAAAATGCTGTCCTGTCTCTTCTTAAAAACTTCCAGTGTTGGAGCATTCAAAGCTCCTGGAGGAAAGTTATTCTACTGATTAATTGTTCTAACTTCAGAAAATGTCTTCTTAGTTCTAGGTTGCTTCTCTCTTTGGTTAGTTTCCATCTGTTGCTTCTTGTCCTGCCTTCAGGTGCTTTGGAGAATAGCTTGACTCCCTCTTCTTTGTGGCAGCCCCTGAGATATTGGAATACTGCTATCATGTCACCCCTTGTCCTTGTCTTCATTAAACTAGACATACCCAATTCCAGCAACCGTTTCTTATATGTTTTAGCCTCCAGTCTCCTGATCATCTTTGTTGCTCTTCTCTGTATTCTTTCTAGAGTCTCAACATCTTTTTTATATTGTGGTGACCAAAACTGGATGCAGTATTCCAAGTGTGGCCTTACCAAGGCATTGTAAAGTGATCCAAACTAGGTTTAGATGTATTTCTTTCTCTGATTTTATGCTTTTAATTTCTTTTGCATATTATTTCTTACTCCTTTTTTTGCAGTTTGCTTACTCGGGGAAAACAGGACTGTTTGTGTAATTAACTCAGCTTGATTTTTATGGCCTGATAGTTATTAACGCTTCATGTGATCTTGATTCTATCCCTCTGTTAATGCAGCACACTGCTGGCTCACATTTAAGTGATTGTCCACTAGGACTCCAAGATCCCTCTCACAGTTGCTACTATTGAGCAAAGTACCACCTATATTATACCAGTGCATTCGGTTTTTTTTTTTTTTTTTTTTTTTTTTTTTTTTTTTTTTTTTTTTTTTTTTTTTTTTTTTTTTTTTTTTTTTTTTTTTTTTTTTTTTTTTTTTTTTTTTTTTTTTTTTTTTTTTTTTTTTTTCAATATAAAATTTTTATTTTTATCATAAAAAAAGAAGAAATACATCACAGATATTACACAATGTTATATCCCATCCCCCCACCCCCCGGACTTCCCAAACCAACCTAGGCTGATATTCAAATACAAGTAAACAAATATT
>NW_015435296.1:0-1055 GCF_001527695.2 Protobothrops mucrosquamatus | reverse complement strand
GACTGTTTCCTCCAGGCGCCGGGGGAATTGCTGCGCAACCACACTCTCAACAACCTTCGCCACAAAGCGAAGGTTGGAGACCGGGCGATAGTTAGCCAATGCATCTGGGTCCAGGGAAGGCTTCTTAAGAAGGGGCCTCACCACCGCCTCCTTCAGGGCTGCGGGGAAGACACCCTCCCGTAGAGAAGCGTTTATAATTTCCTGGAGCCAGGCTCGTGTACCCTCCCGGGCAGCCAGTACCAGCCAGGAGGGACACGGATCCATTTGAAGAAGCTATATTTTTTTCTTCATTATCATATGGTCCAGACTAGTATGATTCATTTTATGTTAATATTTCTTGGTTGAGTAAGAACATTCTTATGCCTAATTGTGCACAAAAGATATGAATATCTTTAAATTGCCAACTTCTAGTTACGTAATATTTTTATTTGGACCCCTTTGAACTAATTTTACTTTATTACCCTACTGTTTTACTGTTTGTTTCTAAACTCAGATTGTAATAAAATCTAATATAATATAATCTATCTTTCCTTCCTTCCATCCATCCATGTATGGCTAAGAATACCTATTGAAATTGCATATAGGTGCTAGTAGTCAGTGTGGACAAATACTTAAAATTGCTTATCTCTAGACCAGGAGCTTCAGATGTTTATATTTGAATTGACTTTTAAATAAGAAGTACAAGGATTAGAATCTTTTTTTTTTAAGCAAAAGTTAGCAATTGAATACATGCTTTATATTGTATGAAAAAGACCCTTAGAGTCTTCTGACAGCTACCGTGATCATATGTTCTTGGAAAAAAATAAAGGACAACTCCCCAAAAGGGGGCAAAATTGAAAGATGCTCATAAGAATTAGGGGGGGGGTGTTTATGTTTATAACTCTACTTTACAAAACAAAATTCAAGAGGAAAACCAGGAAAATAAATAAATAAATCTAAAGGACAGCTTTCTCAAATAATGGCTTGTCCTTTATCATGAAAGACAATGGTCACTAGGGATAGCAATGAAAGACTTCGAGGAAAACCTTAGTGTCCTTCAAATATATAGACTTCAG
>NW_015435295.1:0-1055 GCF_001527695.2 Protobothrops mucrosquamatus | reverse complement strand
GCTTTTTATGTCCTCATAACTCCACCTTTGTTTTGATACCAAGATTTCTATGTATACCCAGATAAAGTATCAAAATGTGGTAATGATGGATTAATTATTAGTAGGAAGATTATGTAGCAAGAGAGATCAGCCTCCCTTTGGGATCTTTACAATGCCTTGGTAAGGCCACACCTGGAATACTGCATCCAGTTTTGGTCACCACGATGTAAAAAAGATGTTTTGACTCTACAAAGAGTACAGAGAAGAGCAACAAAGATGATTAGGGGACTGGAGGATAAAACATATAAGGAACAGTTGCTGGAATTGGGTATGTCTAGTTTAACGAAGAGAAGGACGAGGGGGGACATGATAGCAGTGTTCCAATATCTCAGGGGCTGCCACAAAGAAGAGGGAGTCAAGCTATTCTCCAAAGCGCCTGAAGGCAGGACAAGAAGCAATGGATGGAAACCAATCAAGGAGAGAAGCAACCTAGAACTAAGGAGAAACTTCCTGACAATTAGAGAGAAGCAACCTAGAACTAAGGAGAAACTTCCTGACAATTAGAACAATTAACCAGTGGAACAACCTGCCTCCAGAAGCGGTAAATGCTCCAACATTGGAAGTTTTTAAGAAGAGACTGGACAGCCATTTGTCTGAAATGGTATAGGGTTTCCTGCCTGGGCAGGGGGTTGGACTAGATGACCTCCAAGGTCCCTTCCAACTTTTTTATTATTATTATTATTATTATTATTATTATTATTATTATTATTATTATTATTATTATTATTATTATTATTATTATTATTATGATTATGATTATGATTATGATTATGATTATGATTATGATTATGATTATGATTATGATTATGATTATGATTATGATGATTATATTCTTTCTTATCTGCTGAGCTTGTGCTCTTTTCTGGATCTTTGGCAAGGACTTGGGTAATCTTGGCCAGAGGCCAAAAATTCCACTTATTCACTCAAAATATTGCACAGCCCAGCTATTTTGTCTTGGTCCTATCTATTTCCCTTGATCTTGTCAATGTCTTGAATTTAGTCTGGACTGTATTTCT
>NW_015435294.1:0-1055 GCF_001527695.2 Protobothrops mucrosquamatus | reverse complement strand
TTCCTCTTTTGGAAATGTGTACTTTTATCTAAATATAATATATTCGTTTTCAGGCTCAAAGCAAAGGGGCAAGTAAGCCAAATGGGGGAATAAGTAGGGGGGGGACATGAGATGTCCCATATGGCACTTCTGAGGGGGGGAGGACCCCAGCTTGAGCTGGATAGAGAAAGAATCAGTGACCTGAGGAATTCAGGCTCCTTGGCCGCAGGGTATCCGAGGTGCAGAATGAACTTGCTGGACAAACCTCTGGAGATTATCCCAGAGAAACTGTGGAGAACCGGTGAAGTCCAGATGGCCATTTTCCAAAGGAAGGAGAAAGGAGGAAAAGTCAATCAGAATAGAGCTGGAAGGGACCTTGGAGGTCTTCTAGTCCACCCCCTGCCCTATACCATTTCAGATAGATAGCTGTCCAGTCTTTTATTGGGGGGGGGAACTCGGCAGTTAGGGAGATTCGCAGGAAAAAAAGTCAGTCTGGAAGCAACGAATCAAACCCAGTGAAGTAGCTTCCAGAGGCGCTTCACATGAGCCTTCATGGAGGTGAAGGGCTATTTGCAGCTGCTTCCAGCCATTCCAGGGATGACTAGAAGTCGGCCTGAGTTTGCCAAGAATAAATGAGTTCATTATTTTGTTTGGACAGCATCCTTAGTAAATTATGGGGTTGATGTGATGTGGATATAATATAACTTGACTTCAGCAATTAGACAAAGTATCCCATGACATGCAAATTAGCAAGTTACATACCGTAAGTGTTGAAGAGAACATGACAATTAAGGGGAAGCATAACTAGCTTGAAATTGGAGGGCCTGATTGGAAGGGGGTTCTGAGTGGGGGGGGCATAAAGTTCAGTCCTAGATCTGCTGTTCTTCAGTTCTTTTATTAAAGAGTTACAGGAGGCAGAGAGACAAGTGCAAAAGTTCTTCATTTAGAAGACAGAAAATGTTTGGCTTTCTACAAACTAGAAAACTATGAAAATTTAAACAATCCCAAAATATAAAGCAATATATGTAAAAATGTCAAAAACTAAACTGGAAAACTAACAAAAGAAACACACATAC
>NW_015435293.1:0-1056 GCF_001527695.2 Protobothrops mucrosquamatus | reverse complement strand
AGCGGCTTGGGCGGCAGCCGGGAGGAAGAGGGGTGCCTGGGGGGAGCAACTGGGCTGGCGGAGGGGCTGGTGGGCCACATGGCACCAACCCCCACCGCGGCTCCATTGATGGATGGAGGACCAGGCCTGGCAGCATGGGGACGGCGGGGACCCCCGATGCAGCAGTGGCCACCGCTGCCACCATCCTCACCATCCCCGCGCTGCCCAGCCTGGTCCTCTGTCCATCAATGGAGCCACGGTGGGGACTGGTGCCGTGCGGCCCGCCAGCCCCTCCGCCAGCCCAGCTGCTCCCCCCAGGCACCCCTCTTTCTCCCAGCTCCCACCCGAGCCGCTTTGGGGGCAGCAGGAGGAAGGAGAGGAGAAGGGCAAGAAAACCGCTGCCGCCCCTGCCGGCTCACCTGAGCTGCGGCGCTGAGCCAGTCTCCATGCCTCCTGGTTGCCCGGCTGTGCTCCGCTCCTGGCCGCCCTCCACACCACACGGGAGTCTCCCCCGCGCCGCCCGAGCTGCCTCCCTCGCCGTCGAAGGCCGCCTCGGCCCTCTGGCGCCCGGTGCGGCTGAGGGGCTGCCGGGCAGGAGTTGCCAGGGGGCGGGGAAGAGGGCGAGGCAGCGGCGATGCCCGCATGTGCGTTGGAGGCCAGCCAGCTGGGCCGGGAGGGAGAAGCGGCGCCTTCTGAGCGGGAGATGGCACTCTGGCCGCCCCCCTCTGCGCAGCATAGAAAGGGGCTCCTGCGACCCCACCGCTGTGATGGCTGGAGGGGCGGGCAGGTCCCGGCGGTGGCTGGGAGGGGCAAGACGTGCCGGGATGAGGATGGGGGATCCAGGTTGGCAGGTGTGAGAGGGCGGCCGACGGCTCCGAGGTGCATGGATCCTCCGCACGACTTCCGAGGCCCCGGAGGTGCCACCACTTGGCTCTCCACCAGGCTCTCTGCCAGAGCCTCCCCCCTCCCCGGGCAATTGTGCGGAGCTGCTTGTGCATCCTTGGCAGCGCCTCCCCCTTCAATATCCTTCCTTCTCCATTTCCTTCCTTTCCCCTTCAATCTTCCTTCCTTCCTTCC
>NW_015435292.1:0-1056 GCF_001527695.2 Protobothrops mucrosquamatus | reverse complement strand
GCACTGGGCCCAGAACAGAGCCTTGGGGCACCCCACTACACACTTCCCTCCATGTAGATTCGGTTCCATTGAGGACCACTCGCTGAGTATGGCCGGTCAGCCAGCTACGGATCCATCTGGTGGTGATGCTGTCTACCCCACATTTTTCTATCTTGTCAAGTAGTAGGTTGTGATGTACTTTATCAAATGCCTTACTGAAATCCAAGTAAATTATGTCCACAGCATTCCTCTCATCCACTAATTTTGTCACTTGGTCAAAGAATGCAATAAGATTTGTCTGGCATGATCTATTTTTGACAAACCCATGTTGGCTTTTAGTAATGACTTTGTTTGCCTCTAGGTGTTCGTTGATTCGTTGTTTGATTATCTTTTGCAGGATCTTTGCAGGTATTGAGGTCAGGCTGATAGGTCTGTAATTTCCTGGGTCCATTTTTTTTCCTTTTTTGTAGATGGGAACTACATCAGCTCTTTTCCAGTCCTCTGGTAGTTCCCCTGTGCTCCAGGATCTTTGAAAAATATAGTTCAGTGGTTCAGAGATCACATTTGCTAGTTCCTTGAGAACCTTGGGGTGTAATCCATCTGGTCCTGGCGATTTGAACATTCCCAGTTTAACAGCATGCAGCACCAGTGCACTTAAAAGTTGGGGAGGGAAGGGATTTGCAGCAGCTGACATGCTTCAGCCTAGTTGCTTCTCTGCTTCCACGCAGTGGAGGAAACCAAACAGCCCTACTCACTCCCAGCCTCTCCTCCGACCTCTCTTCAACTCACCTCCCAGCTGCTGCTTCGATCCTTGGAAGAGCACAAAAATCTCTCCGCCCGCCTCCTTCCTCCCATGAGTGATCCAGAAGAGGAAGTTACTTTGCCCTTCTCCTCTTCTCATCCTTTCTAGCAGTGCAATACTCTATGGTTTTAACTCCTTTAAATTCAACCACGGAGGCTGCCTGCTGAATTGCAGTATCCGCTTTCTAGACACAGATGTTGCCTATTCGATCTATCAGAATAGAGCTGGAAGGGACCTTGGAGGTCTTCTAGTCCAACCACCTGCTCAAGCAGGAG
>NW_015435291.1:0-1056 GCF_001527695.2 Protobothrops mucrosquamatus | reverse complement strand
ACAAAATTAAAATTAGTTAAAAAGAAATATTTAAATGTTGTCTAATTAAAATATGATTAAAAACCCCTCTAAAAATTGCCCTAGGCCAGTCCCGCTTGTTGGAATAGCCATGTCTTGAGGGCGCGGCGGAAGGAAGGGAGATCAGGGATCACCCTGATCTCTGGGGGCAGCTCATTCCAGAGGGTGGGAGCTCCCACAGTTGGTTGCCTCTCAGCTGCGCCACCTCGCAGCTGGGCCACCTCTCATCTGGGCCTACTCTCATTTCGTTAAAAGGATTTTAATTTTCTGCTATGGAAAGGTATCCTAATAACTTCTAGCCGGAACTCCATGTCTCCATGTCTGTTCTATTAATAACCACTTGCTTGGCTTGATCATAGCCTAGGGCAGGGCTTTTCAACCTTTTTATCCATTGTACCACTTTTAGGATATGGCAATATCCGAGTACCACCAGTCGCCTAGCAAGGTGTCAAAAACTTGATGACCCCCCGCAAAAAAGGAAAAAAGTGATAAAGTACAGGTAGTCCTCGACTTACAACAGTTCACTTAGTGACTGTTCGAAGTTACAATGGCACTGAAAAAAGTGCCTCCCAAGGCACAGCCAAGCAAGACACCTGCCTGCCCACCCGGCAGCGCTCTCATTCCCCTCCCCTGCTACCACTTTTCTAGGATGGTCACGTACCACCTGCCAGGTGCCAATGTACCACAGGTGGTACCCGTACCACTGGTTGAAAAGCCCTGGTAGGAGATTAAGAACAGTGGGGAAAGCCCATAGAAGGCCAGCTTGTGCTCTATGGCCTGTTTCCAGGGAGAGGGAGAGGAGAAGCCCTCTGAGAAGAATTGAATTTTCAACCAGTTAACTTATTTATTTATTTATTTATTTATTATTTGAATTTATATCCCGCCCTTCTCCTTGCGGACTCAGGGCGGCTGACAATCAATTAAAAACACCACTAACAATCACAAGTTAAAATTAATTAAAATGAAATATTTAAATTGTCTAATTAAAAAGTAATTAAAAACCCCTCTAAAAAACCCCTCTTAAAAATTATCCTAGGC
>NW_015435290.1:0-1056 GCF_001527695.2 Protobothrops mucrosquamatus | reverse complement strand
AAATGAGGAGGTGATAAGCCGCCTGGGAAAGCCAAGGGAAATCATCAAAACAATTAAAAAACGAAAATTAGAATATTTCGGACATGTGATGCGACACCCAGAAAAATACGGCATACTCCATTTAATCCTCCAGGGAAAGATTGAAGGCAAACGAGGTCCAGGCAGAAGAAGAACATCGTGGCTTCAAAATCTAAGGGACCAGTTTGGATAAAACTCAGCAGCACTTTTTCGTGCGGCTGCTGATAAAAACAGGATCGCCAACATGATCGCCAACATCCGATAACGGATATGTCACAACAACAAGAAGAAGATTAATTGCTTTTCTAAAAACAATCTCCCATGTAGTTAACAAGACTACCCTTAATTTTTGCCAGGCATAATCCACTGAAATTCCTATAAATTAAGCCTTCTGCATATACGGGCAGTCCTTGACTTACAGCCATGACTGTTTTTCACACTTACAATTGTTCCAGCGTCTCCAGGGTCACATGATCAAATTCCAGGCGCTTGGCAACTGATTCACATTTATGACGGTTGCAGTGTCCCGGGGTCATGTGATTCCCTTTTGTGACCGTCTGACAAAGCAAAGTCAATGGGGGAAGCTAGATTCACTTAACAATCGTGTTCCTAATTTATCAACTGCAGTGATTTCACTTAACAACCGTGGCAGGAAAAGTCATAAAATGGGGCAAAGTTCCCTTAACAAATGTCTCACTTAGCAACAGAAATTTTGGGCTCAGTTGTGGTCGTAAGGCGAGGACTGCCTGCAATAGGTTTTGAAGGATTATATCATCCTTTATAGAAAAAGGCAGGAGGTGAAAAGCCCAGATTAAAAAAAAAAAGAAAGAAATCAGGACCTGGATTACATCTCATACCTTTTCTCTGAACCTTTCTAAGTATAATATTTTTTCCTTCCCTTCTTTCTCCGTCCAAGGTTCAGCGCTGACTCACGTCCTGGAGCACAACCTGAAGGAAGACGCTGGCGCTAGGTCCGAAGCTTCTAAACTGCTCATCCTTTTGACCGATGGCAAATCTCAGGATGATGCCAGCCCACCC
>NW_015435289.1:0-1056 GCF_001527695.2 Protobothrops mucrosquamatus | reverse complement strand
CCTCCTTCCGCCGTGCCCTCAAGACATGGCTTTTCCATCAAGCGGGATTGGCCTAGGGGGGGGGGGTTTATAGGGATTTTAATTGGGATTTTATAATTTTTCTAATAACAGGTTTATCTAATATATATTTTAATTTGGTTTTTAGATATTTATTGTATAGCTCTGTTTTTACTTACCTGTAAGCCGCCCTGAGTCCCTCGGGAGAAGGGCGGGGTATAAATTAAAGTATTATTATTATTATTATTATTATTATTATTATACAGTCGTTATAAATTCAGTTATAAATTTACCCCTTTCTCTAAAATTACAACCTGTCTTATTTCTATCATCCTATCTAATCATCAAAACCATAAATTTGTTTTTCTGTTTTCTACAAAAAATCCATTAGAGGTTTCCAGTTATATTTTTGCATTTCTGTCGGATGCTTTTTGTTAAAAAGTTTTAAGAAAAGGAGATTAAAAACTAATGCAAACTAATGTAGAGTAAAAACAAGAAAAAGAGAATGCTAAGAAGGGCAAGAATGGAAAAAAAAGCACAAGACAAATAGAAACGAGGAAAAAAAAGTTGATTTCCTCTTTCCCCAAAATAAGCTCTTTTGCAAGCATTGGGTTAATACAATTCTTATTATTTTGATAAATAACAATTAAATGTATAATTTTTTTCCAATATTCCTAAAAATAATAATATTAGTATAATATTATTTTTAAGAATTAATTATATGGATTATAGAAATTAATTGTTAATGTTTCTTTTACAAATGTAACCCAGACAACACACCGTTCGCCAATTATTGAGTGGGGGAAAAAAAGAAATCATCAATAAAATATATTTTAAAAAAACGAGAAAAAAAAGATACCACACAGGAGCTCTGAAGCAGAAAGGAACATACTACCACAGTCAAGTATCACTCTCTCAGCTCCTTGACTCAAAATATTAAAAGGCAGATTCTGCAGTAATGGAAAATAAGGGAAGGCTCAGCTCAGTCCAGTAGAAGGTATCTGGTTTAATGGCTAAGAAGAGCACAATACATTGGGAGGAGAGGACAGCAGCTTTGGG
>NW_015435288.1:0-1056 GCF_001527695.2 Protobothrops mucrosquamatus | reverse complement strand
GACAGCAGTCTTCGTTAGGTTGAGAGTTCTGTGAGAGAAAGGAATAGCTATTTTACTCAACCCAAAGTCAATGCCCTTAAGGACACTGGGTTTGCATACTTCCTGTTCTAAATGGGAACCTTTGGATAAACAAGTTTAATGTAATCAGGACAGTTTCCCCCAATCCTTAGTGAAAGAGGTTTAAAATACAAATTTAAGAATTGTGTTTCTGAAATAAACAGTAAAGCTTTTATTTTGGAAAGTTACAAACAGGCTAAGAATCTAGATTAATTTGAAATAAGATTTTGGAATTAATTATACAGAATTCTTCCCATGAAAAAATGCTTTTTGAATTCTAAAAAAAAAGACTTTAAAATTTGGCATGGAAAAAAAGCTAGAATTAGATTGAAAATGCTTCAAGAAGCAAAAGAAAACGGAGGATTTGGATTGCCGGACTAGACTTTATATTATCAAGCAGCTGTATTAACATGACTAAAAGAGTGGATAACCCTTAGAGACAAAAGACTACTATACCTAGAAGGACATGACCTACAACTCGGGTGGCATGCCTTTCTATGGTATGGGAAGAATAAAATACACAGATACTTTCAATATCATTATATAAGAAATGTACTTTTTTAGAATGGGAAAAAGTAAAAGCGAAAATTTACATGAAAATACCTGGATGGCTCTCAACAATGGAAGCGTCTGTTCACCCAAACCTAATTAACTATGAGAAAATTGTGATCTATAAAGACATTTTGAATAATGAAGGGAAATTAAAACACAGACAAGAATTAGAAGAACAGGGTATTGACCTACCATGGTGGCCATATCTGCAAATCCAAATGAGATATGAAAAAGATGCTAAAACATCTGGATTTTACAAAGAACGGACAGAATTTGACAAGATACTATTGACATCAGATGAAAAATTGATTAAGAAACTTTATAAATATTGTTACCGTATTTATTGGCGTATAACACGCACAGGCGTATAACACGCACCTTCATTTTAAGGGAAATTTCAGGAAAAAAACTTAAAGGTGGGGCCGGGCGGCGGAGAGCTTGGCGGCA
>NW_015435287.1:0-1056 GCF_001527695.2 Protobothrops mucrosquamatus | reverse complement strand
TATTTTTTTCTGTTTAGAATTCTGGTTTGAGGAAGGAGGGGTGGATGAGAATGTTTTAACCTACTTAGTGGAAATTTGTTTCCATCTGAATGGAATCTGATTAAATTAGAATTTGACTAAATTTATATTAAAAGCAAAGAGTTGATACTAGAGTTTGATACAAAACTATTTCAGTAACTCAGATTTTTTTGTGTGTGTGGAGTTGGTTTTTGTTGTTGTTTTATTTTTTTTATGTTTTTATGTCTGTGTGCAGGACACATTGATTAAAAAAAAAATACCTAAGAAGGAATTGGAATTCAATCCTTGTTTAAAACAAAGGAGTTGAGAAATTTTTTTGGGACTATGTTGTTTTGAATAAAGATTAGTGTGCAAACAAACTCAAGCAGAGTTTTTGGTAAAGCGCTTCTTTGTTTGTTCTTTATTAACCAATTTGTTTATAAATACAGACAAAGCAATTGCTAGTATAGAAGGGGGTTTACCCAGAAGTGGGAGAAAGAGAGATGAATGAATGAAATGAGAAGTAGAAGGCAGGGAGGCATTATTTATAGATGGCTCCTCCCGGGTAGAGAATGGGTTAAAGAAAAACGGGTATGCAATCATAAATGGACACACCAAAGAGTTGGTAGAATCCGGTAGCCTGCCAAAGAACTGGTCAGCCCAAACTTGCGAACTATGCATTAAATCAGGCCCTAAAATTGTTAGAAAACAAGGCTGGAACTGTGTATACGGATTCAAAGTACGCCTTTGAGGTGGTCCACACCTTTGGAAAAATCTGGGTGGAAAGGGGGCTGATAAACAGCAAAGGAAAGGAATTGATTCATGAAGAGTTGATAAAACAGATAATGGAATCCCTCCAGTGACCAAAAGAATTGCCATAACCCATGTGAATGCACATCAGAGGGGCAATTCTTTTGAAAGTGTGGGAAATAAGATTGTGGATGAGGAAGTCAAGAGGGCAGCAAATGAAGAAAGCATAAATGTCTTAATACCCATTGTAGAAACACTAGAAGAGATCCCTGTGTTTTCAGAAACAGAAGAAAAGAAATAATGCAGATA
>NW_015435286.1:0-1056 GCF_001527695.2 Protobothrops mucrosquamatus | reverse complement strand
GCCTGGTCCAGATCAGGTGACTTCCAGCTCAGCGGTGCAGGAGGGCCTCCCTCGACTCACCCTCAGGGTGGCTTCAGGCAGTCCAGTCTGCCCGGCCAGTTCTGCCCAGGCTGCTGCTTCCAGGTATTGGCTTCTCTGGAAAGCTGGAAGAGGGAACACGTGGGTCACAGAGCACGCCAGAGGCCCCGGTCCTGCCCAGCGGCTGCAAAGGCCAAAGCCAGGCCACCCTTTGCCCCACCAAGCTGTGATGGTGGCTGGCTGACACCTGCAAGCTTCCTTCTCTCCCTTCTGCAGCGTCTTGAAGGCAGAGTTTTCAACTCCCAGGCGTCCCCTCCCGTGCCCCGCCTGGATCTCCCTCCTTTGGTGCCTTCTTGACTCACCGCTCTCCAAGGCCTCCAGCTGCTCCTTAGAGAAGACAGTCCTGCTCCGAGTTCTGGGCGTCCCAGGCGCCCCCGCTGACCGGGAGGAGGCTGGGGAAGGAGGAGCCTCTGCAGGACCCCTCCTCTTCCCTTCTCCTGTCAAGGGGGGACCTACAGGGGGAGGGAGGGAGAGGCAGGGCAACAGTGGGTGCCCTGGGCCTTTACAGCCAAGGAAACACACCCTCCACTTATCATGGGCAATGATGCTTAAAGGGCATGGCCCTGGTTGCACCTATGGATTCTATAGGATGAGGACACAGCCGGATCTCGTGGCGGGTGTGTGTGTGTGTGTGTGTTGTTTCTCCCAAAGTTTTGTGTGGCTGCGGAGGGTGGGCAACCAGCGGATCTTCCCAATCTCTGCCCAGATAGAGAATTGGCAAAGTTGCCTCTTCAGTATCTTGTCACTCTTCCCCATGAAGAATCCCAGTCATTCCGGGTGTACGGGTCTGGATGGGGAGAAACAGACTCAGGCTCAACCCTTCCAAGACTGAGTGGTTGTGGCTGCCGGCTCCCAGGTATGGTCAGCTGATTCCATCGCTGACTATAGGGGGCGAAACCCTGGCCCCCTCGGAGAGGGTTCGCAACTTGGGGGTCCTCCTGGACCCACGGCTGACACTGGACGACCAGTTGGCGGCTG
>NW_015435285.1:0-1056 GCF_001527695.2 Protobothrops mucrosquamatus | reverse complement strand
CTCTTTCCTCCCTCTCTTTCCCTCTTTCTTTCTCTTTCCTCTCCCTCCCTCCCTCCCCCTCCCTCTCTTTCTTTCTCTTTCCTCCCTCTCTTTCTCTCTTTCTTTCTCTTTCCTCTCCCTTCCCCCCTCTCTCTCACACACACAGCCCCCCCCAAAAAAAAATTTTCAAGCCAGGAACCACCAAGAGACCTGCAGCAGATTAAACTTAACCACATTTAAAAACAACGTGTACTCTTTTATGGCATTAACCACGGAATTTCCTTTTGAAGAGCTTTCGGTTCCCTCTCCCTTTCGGCTGAAACCATCACTCCCCCAAAGCCCATCATCCTTTCATTACTCCACAACCCCAAATTAGGCAAAGCGGCCCCAGGTCAAGCCAGTAGGCAGGAGAAAACCTAGAGACGAAACCCAGATACCTCGCGCCCCCAGCCTATTTTCGAGGCAAGCCACAGCTATGCCCCCCCCGCCCCGAAAAGAGCCCCGAAACTTGCAAGAGCCGTCCGCGATCAAGAGAGCTTTTCCCCACGACTCCCTTCCAACGCGTGCAGCTTTTGCCCCGAGTCAAGGCGGTCCAGTTTGAACCAGGCACACGTGGGGGGGGGCTTACCCTGGGCGCTGTGTGCGTGTATGCGTGCGTGTCAGGTCAGGAGCCCCCTTTGCAAGCCGGCCCCCAATCAGGCGCATTTACACCGGGTCCTCCCGACACGCGTTCGCCCAATCGCACGACCTGCAAATCCCCCAGAGGCTTGCATGCAAGAAAAAAGAAGAAGACCCCCCCCCCAACTGGGATGAGCAGAGAAGCGTGTCTGGGGGGGGTCTCCTGAAGCTACTGGGGAGCGGGGCTCCGAGCGCGGGCCCCCCCGCCCCTTACCCAGCACGACGGGGGGCCCCGGGGCGCGCGTCCTGCCCCGGGGGGGTCCCGGAGCCGCGGCAGGCGGCTGGGAGCAAAGCAGGAGCAGCGCCAGGAGGGCCAGCGGGGTGGCCGGGAGGAGCCGCGAGGCGGAGAGCAGCCGCCCCATCGCCTTCGGGCTCGCCCCGCCGGCCAGCGCAGCAGTA
>NW_015435284.1:0-1056 GCF_001527695.2 Protobothrops mucrosquamatus | reverse complement strand
ACACCGTCATTGTTCTGACAGATGAAACTCTTCAAAGAACTTCGAGGCATTGTTTACTTTAAAGAATCTTTATTTGAGTAGCATAGCGTCTGCACTAACATTGTCAAAGCCAAAAACTGGATTCCCCTCCCCTGAGCACATAGTATCAAAGCACAATTCCCTCCTCCAATTAACTGTCATAAATCACATTCTCCAATTAGTTTGAAATGCAGGCTTTCCCTCCAGTTCTCCAGCCCAGCCAATTCTTATCATCTCTTATTTCAATAACCTTGGTTCTCACACTAGGTTCAGTATTGTTATGTCTAGCTAAACTCTCGTGCACATTCCTCCCCCCAGCATCATCTAACTCTAACTCTAAGAGTAAAACATAAGAAGAAAATGGTTGCATCTCCATTTGTTGTCAAAGCAAAAACACCCGATGTTAGCAGCGTTGACACACAACCTGTAGCATGTGAATTCTGATTTCTTTTAGGAGAGTTTAAGAAGCAGTCCTCGACTTACAACCACAACTTATGAGCCCAACATTCCCGTTGTTAAGTGGGACATTGGTTAAAGTGAGTTTTGACCCATTTTACAACCTTTCTTGCCACAGTTGTTAAGTGAATCAGTGCAGTTGTTAAGTTAGTAACCTGGTTGTTAAGTGAAACTGGCTTCCCCATTGACTTTGCTTGCCAGAAAGTTGCAAAAGGGGATCACATGACCCCGGGACACTACGACCGTCATAAATATGAATCAGATGTCAAGCGTCTGAATTTTAATCGTGTGACCAATGGGATGCTACAAAAGTTGTAACTGGGAAAACGGTCATCAGCTACATTTTCAGTGCTATTGTAAGTTTGAACGGTCACTAAATGAAATTTATTTATTTATTAATTTAATTTCTATACCGCCCTTCTCCCGCAGGACTCAGGGCGGTGCACAGCATATTAAAACAGATACACATATCAATAAAAATAAAAAATAAAAATAAAAACCCCTCTAAAACCAAATTAAAAACCAAATATTCGAAGCTGTGTTCCAATTAAAATTATACTTAAAATCGTCCCTAAATAAAAT
>NW_015435283.1:0-1056 GCF_001527695.2 Protobothrops mucrosquamatus | reverse complement strand
GAGCTGAACAATAGCTAGAAAAATACTCCTCTGCATTCTCTTTAAATTACAGGCAATATATAGTCATCAACATTAAGAGTACATAGTATGTAATCCTACTAAGTTATGGAAGGAGGGATCTCTTTAGAAAAAAGGGAAGGGATTCTTCTTTTTAAGATACTCTTTAAATTAATGCTGAATAAATTAAAGAATAAAAAAAACATTTATTGCCCCCAATAAAGAAAAGAGGAGGGGAAAAGAAAGAAAACATGAGGGAGACATCATGGAAAAAAGTATGGAGAAAAGAGCTAGATTCTTTTTACTTTGGATTCTCAACATGTGAAAGAATGAATGAATGAGTGACCTTTTGCCCCCAAAATAGAATGATTCCCAAAGGCTGGTATTTCATAAGTTTGCTATTTGAAGTTAGACTTAGTCAATTTAAAAACAAAAATTAAAATAAGCAAGAAAATAGTAAGAGAACACCTATCTGACCTTGATGAATATAAATCACTGGGGCCTGACAGATTACATTCCAGAGTTCTGAAGAAGCTGGCAGATGTCATCTCAGAACCATTGCACCACATCTTTCAAAAATCCTGAAGCACCGGGGAAGTACCTGAGGATTGGAAAAGGGCTGATGTGGTTCCCATCTTCAAGAAAGGAAAAAAAAAACTACAGACCAATCAGTTTAACATCAATACCTGGAAAAATCCTAGAAAAGATAATCAAAAGACAGATCTGCGAATAACTAGAAGCAAACAAAGTTATAATTAGCAGCCAGCACAGATTTGTTAAAAACAGATCATGCCAAACCAAACTTATTTCATTCTTCAACAAAGTGACTAAACTAATAGACCAGCAAAATAATGTGGATGTAGTTTACTTAGACTTCAGTAAGGCATTTGATAAAGTAGACCATAACCTACTCCTTGGTAAGCTAGAAAAAGGTGGAATAGGCAACATCACCACCAGATGGATCTGTAGCTGGCTGGCAAACCATACTCAACGAGTAGTCCTCAACGGCACTACATCCACATGGAGAGCAGTAAGCAGTGGGTACCATAAGGTCTTGTC
>NW_015435282.1:0-1056 GCF_001527695.2 Protobothrops mucrosquamatus | reverse complement strand
TTTAATTTTATAATATGTCTCCACCCCAAGAGATAAAGAGTCTTCTGCTAATAAAATTGTAATTCTATTACACTATCTTAGCTCTCAAATTAGCCTATACCAGGGGTCTTCAAACTTGACCCTTTTATGACTTGTGGACTTCAACTCCCAGAATTCCTCAGCCAGCATGTCTGGCTGAGGAATTCTGGGAGTTGAAATCGACAAGTCATAAAAGGGCCAAGTTTGAAGACCCCTGGCCTACACCCTATGTTTAATGAGAGTTTACTCTTGAGGTAGTGAAATAAGATTGAAGTATCTGAATGGAAATAGTTTTCCACCTGAGCTCAACTTACATCTTTTAGTTTAAATATATAAATATATATAAATATATACATAAATATATAAATATATATAAATATATAACTTAGATCTTTTAGTTTAAATATATAGAATATTTTTGAGGGCGAAAAAGGAGATGTCCATGTCTAAAAATCTATATTTGTTAAAACTCATCGGAGAGACCTAGAGTTCATTTCTGAGAGTGTTTGACTTGTATGGGAAACTGGCCAAAAGGTGGGGACAGATGCGAAGAACTTCTTGCTTGACTTCTCAGATTTGTCTTAAGCTTTCCAGTTTAAAAAGCATTTCCCAAATCCAGCAGTGGTGGAAAGAAAAATTAAACAGTAATACCTAATGGATATTTCTGAAGGACTTCTGTAAATATGTTTCAGAAAAAAATAAATAAAATTTCCTGTTACATCATGAACATGAAGACTCCTGGGCAGATTATCCTGCAAGGCTTTCATAATTCATTCCCATACAGTATCTCCATTTGCTTTTCCATCTGCACTGGAGATTATACATACATAAATACATACATATTTGTTTTTTGAGGTTTTCACGGGTGTTTATATGTGAGTCTTTGGTCATTCGGGTTTTCTCCCGTGTAAGATTAGAAGTATCATAGCGACGTTTCGATGAAATCACATTCATCATCATCAGGCTTGTGCTTTTAGCTTTGTGCTTCTCAGTGTAATATGAAATGTCTGCTGTTTCTTTCTTTTAACTGCCAGTGGG
>NW_015435281.1:0-1056 GCF_001527695.2 Protobothrops mucrosquamatus | reverse complement strand
GGTGCTGGAGCCTGACTAGTGATAATAAAGGCAACCACAGCTAACTATAATGACATGTATGTTGTGAGATCATGATTATATACTTGCTTAACGTCACATGCAAGTATGTACAAGATGGAGTTCGTGTCACAAGTGACAATGCACCTTTCACTCTTGCTTCCTTCACCCACCCCTACAATGATAATATAAGTTGCATCTTATAAAGTCAAATCATTATATATAGAGTGTGTATGATATTAACCTAACATTTTACTTTTCTTGAATGATTTTAATTTGGAACATACCTCCATTTTAAAAGAGCTGATTATATTCATATTTCAGCAATAGAACAGCAATGCAGCTTTAAGCTTCTCTATGCATATACAACACACACAAACACACACACACACCAATCATTAACTAATTCCATCTGATTAAGTTTACATTACAGTGACTAAAAACAGCTGTTTTGATAAAAAGCTAATGTTTATTGAGAAACTGGATATGCTCTATTAAAGACTCAGGGACTTTATTTAAAATGGAAACATTGATTCTTAAAGCCAAAGACAACAGCTAGGGCAAGAAAAGAATGTTCAGTATTTGGCCAAAGGAAGGATATGATAGACTGGGAATTTATGCACAAATCTTAAAGGAATTATTTGGTGTAAACAGTTTTAACTTCAAATGCATGGACTTCAGGAGAGAAACTTTGTTTTATACAAATGAGACAGTTCAGTATGAAAAATCTATAATATTACCATGGTGACTGTTACTACACTGAAGTTAACATGAATGCCACTTACAAGTAGTTCTTGCTTAGCAACCACAATTTGGGACTGACAACTTGATCATTAAGCAAAGTAGTAAAACTGCAACTGTGCTTATAAACTTAAAGGTAGTTCTCAACTTATGACTGTTTGCTTAATGATGATTTGAATTAATGATGGCCTCTGAAAACATCAGTTATGACCTAAATTCAAATTTATAACCGTTCTGTCCCCATGGTCACATGATTGCAAACTTGGGCTCTTGACAATTGGCTTGCATTTATGACTGCTTGCAGTATCCTGTGGTCAC
>NW_015435280.1:0-1056 GCF_001527695.2 Protobothrops mucrosquamatus | reverse complement strand
CATCAAAAAAAAAATGTAGGCATTGCACGGAGATTTTTGCACTGACATAAAGTTTTGTCTTTTGACATTGGCCCCAAAGTGCCTTTGACTAGAGCTCTCAAAATGAAATGCTATCTTTCGGTGGTCTGAAAGATTTGAAGAGATCAACTGAGTAATTTCTTAGAGAAAGCAGGAAGGATATTTGAAGTAGAGCTCTCAGGTGTGCCCTAGGCTGGCTACAATGCATGCTTCATAACCATCATCTTTCCACGTTCTTAAATCACATATGAAGGACATCTGAATAATCTAATAGAATCGTGGTACACACTGTTTTAAGCACAAGCAGCTATTCTTCCTTAGCTAAAATTTGATATAAAAGAAATATTATTAGATACCAGTTAACTTTCCTTTACAGGCTATTCATTTAAGCACATTTCTTTCTTATTTTTACTCAGCAAACTTGAGGAACAAACCATTTCCTGAACTGGCAAATTTTGGCTTTTTGGACATGATGCTTCATTGTCCATATTCTCCAGATTGTTGTTAGCAGTTGAAACACGTCTATGGTGTATTTATAATTTATGGTGTCTAATGTATGTAACTGACATTTGTATAAACCATTTACCTGATGCATTTTTCTTCTTCACAGGAAATGTTTGATATACTCCATTTGGCTTTTAAGAAGATTTTTGAAGACGACATACAGATGGCTGACTGGGCTCAAAAATCAATAGGTAATGTCCTGACAAGATGGAGTGCCTTTGGGTTTGCAACTCATGGCCAGCAGGGCCTTTGCATAACTGTGAGTTGTGCACCAGTTACACCCAGTCCTGGACCAACATGCCTGCTTCACCGTCACCCATGCTGTAGTCACCTCTCATTTGGACTACTGTAATGTGCTCTACATGGGGCTGCCCTTGAGAAGTTTCAGTTGATTCAAAATTCAATGGCCCACATAGTTTTGCACAAGACAAGATTTGTGCATGTATCACCTCTTTTGAGGGAACTTATCAAACTTCTGGGTGCAACTAAGGTGCTGGAGATCATATTTAAATCCCTACAAGGAGAACCTCTCCT
>NW_015435279.1:0-1056 GCF_001527695.2 Protobothrops mucrosquamatus | reverse complement strand
GCGGTGGCGGCGGCTTCTTGCTTCGCCGAAGCGAAGGCGTCCTGGATCGCGGAGAATCCTCGGGGCTCCGGAGGAGTTCTCGCCTACATCGTCCATATAGGACGCCTCGGGAACTCAACTCCTACCCCGGGCAGCTCACCTATCCCCTTATGCCCAGGGGAAAGGTATCAAGCCGTTTGACAGCTGATGCTGGCTGTCAAACCGGCTTTTACGCAAAACAGGCGGGAGGCAGCAAACAGCTGCGACCAGCGAAATCGCCTGCCACCGGAAGTCATGATCAAAAAAAAAAAAAACTATTCTGTATCTGGGAGAGAAAGACGGTTGCAGTCTCCCAGTTTGTACCGAAAGGGTATGTTATTATCTTCTAATAGGAAAAATAGTTCCTATTTCTGTTCTGTTAGGGAAGAATTGAATTATTTATGAACCAAAGCTACGTGTTGTCAATAGGCCAGATAAGTGAAGAACAATTTATTTCTGATTAGAAAGATGGACTTGACCAACTGAAAAAAAAAAACTTTTAAAAACAGTAGTAAGTAGCCCTCGAGTTACGACCACAATTGAGACCAGAATTTCAGTTGCTAAGCAAGGTGCTTAAGTGAGTCATGCCCAATTTTAAAACCTTTTTTGCCATGGTTGTTAAGTGAATCACTGCAGTTAAGTGAATTGTGGTCATTAAGCAAATCTGACTTCAACCATTGACTTTGCTTGTCGGAAGCCAGCTGGAAAGGTTGAAAATGACAATCACATGACTCCAGGATGCTGCAACTGTTATAAATACATGCTGGTTGCCAAGTGCCCAAATTTTGATTACATGATGAAGGAAGTAAAAGTTATTCTTTTATAAAATTGTAGAAAAATAATTGTAGAAATGTAATGCCAATATATGAGACTGTCTATTTAACACAAATGTAACACTGTAATGCAAATGTAGCAATGCACTGCCAAATGTGTGAGAAAGTTTGTTCAATGTTTACTGCCTAAAAATCCTCCCGACACAGGAACTTACACTTTGAGTAGAAATCACTATCAAAGAGGGGGATTTTGACCCAAGGTGAA
>NW_015435278.1:0-1056 GCF_001527695.2 Protobothrops mucrosquamatus | reverse complement strand
CAGAACAATTTTCTTCCTAAGAGGTAGTTTATGCCTTCATTTATAGCAATCACGCAGTTATTCATGCATCCAAACTGATCTTTAGCCAAAGACAATGTCATTTTTAACACTAAAAGGGGATATCAAAAGACTATCCACAGACAATCCTTTGTTCATTTAGACATGCATAGATTACATTTTACTGAGTGTTTTCCTCTACGAAGGCAAGAAAAGTCAGATCTAAGGAGCAGTGCCTATATTAACTGAATGGGATTTTGGGGGGCATGTACATGTGCCTTAATGTTCCTTTAAAATGCCTCCATGGTAGGTAGATAGATAGATAGATAGATAGACAGACAGACAGACAGGCAGGCAGGCAGGCAGGCAGGCAGGCAGGCAGGCAGGCAGGCAGGCAGGCAGGCAGACGAGTGGTGTGCTGGCCTATTGGTGAAGATACTCGCCTCCCACTTGGAAGGTTAATAATTCAATCCTAAGTATTAGCAGATGTTTCTCTCCTAGGGTGCAAAGAGAAAATATCTGCTGCAAACTCCATGTAGGTGTCAGGAAGGGCATCTGGTCAGTAAAGGCTCAGCTCTATCCAGTCGTCCCAACTCTACCCTGAATTAAGGGATTATAGGGTCATAAAAAGGGGATAGACAGACACACAGATACACAAGATATAGATACATAGATAGATTCCTTTATTTTAGAGAATTATAGCAATGATTTTCATGAATCAATGAAAATGTTTTGCACTTCTTTTCAGTGTAATGATCAAGCAAATCTTGGAAGGCAGAAAGTCATAGAAACAGTATCAGCTTTTACAAGCTAGTCTGATTTAACAACTGAGTATATAACTTCATCATAAGCCATGAATTGATTGATCATGATCTACTGAATAAACAACTGGCTGGATTCACACAACCTGTTAAGTTAATACGGTGGCTGTATTACTTGATTTCTACAGGTGAAACCCAAACTAAGCCAGCTTACACAGAAGTTTAGTGTGTGAACTTCCCTGCATTTATTTAATTGCTCTTTCATTCAAGAGTTGAAGGTTGGTTCAAGACTGAATGG
>NW_015435277.1:0-1056 GCF_001527695.2 Protobothrops mucrosquamatus | reverse complement strand
TGTTCAACTTAATGTATTAGTATTATTTAAAGTAGGAAGACTTCTAGCAACCAACATTGGCCAGTGGATCCATATATATTCCATATATTCAGTTCTGCTGTCTGTTCTTGGAAAGGTTTTTCAGAAGTGCCATTGCTTCCTTCTTAGGACTCAGAGAAAGTGACTGGCCCAAATCACCCAACTGGTTTTGTGCCTAAGGTTCACAGTCTCACAGTTTCTAACGATGCCTTTACCCTTATACCAAACTGGCTATTATTCTGCAGATAATGTGGTAATATTATTGCAAACTGTAATTGGTTTTAAAAGGGTAAGAAAGCTCATTACAAGCTAGCTGTGGTAATATATTTTGTGAAGAATTTTAAAAAATACAGCAGGTTCCTACTTCCTTATCTGGGATTATGCAGTAATATTTCTGAAATGGACATACACTGCCAGTTCCTTTGAACACCCAGAGGAATTCAGTAGCAATATTTATTTTTTCTTCTCTGGCAGTACCATTTCATAATTCTCAGGTTTTGATGGCAATTTGGAGTCTAATGTCTATTGCTAAGCGATGCGTTCATAAAGCGTGACACCACATGATCTCATCAAGTAGCAATGGCTATCCCAGCATCCTATTTGCTGTTGTAATCTCAGGACCGCACGGTTGTTAATTGAGGACCTTAATTGGCTTCTGAGTGCAGGGCCATGGTCCGGGCCATAGCATGCCAGCAACTGATCCGCACAGACTAGCAAAGCACCATCTGTAGGATGCAGGCAGCATACAAAACCATGCACCTTCCGGTCCGCGGAAAAACCTCTCTCCATGGAAACAGTCCCTGGTGCCCAAAAGGTTGGGGACCTCTGAATTATAGGATTGCCTTCTCCCTATGGCAGTGGTGGCGAACCTATGGCATGCGTGCCACAGGTGGCACGCAGAGCCCTCTCTGTGGGCACGCGCGCCATCGCCCCAATCCTAGGTCTTCAGCTGGGTTTTATAAAACCTTTTCGCTTTAGGCCTCCACCGCCATGTGCAAAAAAAAAAAAGGTTCAATCAATCAATCAATTTCAACTTCT
>NW_015435276.1:0-1056 GCF_001527695.2 Protobothrops mucrosquamatus | reverse complement strand
GTCAGACTATTGTAGGGGTCTGAGAGCCAACACCTCGTCCATCTTCAGTCACTTCGCCCTCGTTAAAGACTGGATCAGCAAGAGGGGGCGTGTCAAGTTTGACTACTTGGTCTCAAGAGCAGGCATCCAATCAAAACCCACATGTGAATTCTCCATCTCCGTACTGAGAAAAGGCGTTCAGGTAAGACAACGCCCCTTTAGCTTCATTTTGTTTTGTTTTTCATTTACGGTAGTTTGGATGTGAGAAATGTGAATTCATTGAGCTGGGCTTTCAATATAAGGAAATGCAGACATATTCTGTCTTGAGTACCATTGAGTTCAGGTGAATATGCTTAGGACTTCAAGTCCTGTTCAGTCAGTGTACAGCCCCTTGTGGTCCATATGTAGAAGCAGAATGTCCACTATGGAGAATCTCTGTGTGGGAGTGTTCCACCAACTGTAGAAACTGATATTCAAGAAAGCCTTGGTGGGTAGAAGAGGTTCTTGGTGGCAGAGATAAAACCTCTACATAAGGGGAGAGGGATTCATCCATTTTCAGGTAAATATATACTGTCTGTAAATGCTCAACTTTAAAAAATAAATACTGTAAATCTAAGTTACATATGTGACAGGATAAGGGATCTGAGAAACCAAAGAAGAATTAGACTAGGAAGCAACTTTAAATACATTCTCTAAGTCTGATCATAGGAATCCAAATCTAGTACTTATTTTTAACTAGTTTGTTTATTTTATTCATTTAGCATGTTTATTACTGCTTCCTATGCAGTTATCTCTGAAAGAGTTCACAAAATATAAAATACAAGGATTAAACAATATATTACTAACAGTATATTTAGACATAATTTTGACTTGGATGAAAGAATACCAGAAAATACTTAAGGTTAGACTGGGAACTCAGATTAGATAGTTGAAAAAATATCCTGGAAAAAATCTTTAATAAACTATATCCACATTATTGCCAAGAATACTACGTACAACCAGGATGTAAGTTCTAGTCCTATCATAGAGATGAAAGCCAGCTGGGTGACTTTGGGCCAGTCACTCACTCTCAGCCCA
>NW_015435275.1:0-1056 GCF_001527695.2 Protobothrops mucrosquamatus | reverse complement strand
ATTGTCCACTCCCTTATTGTAGGGTCATGGTTCACATCTTCCAATCAACTTGAAAGATGTGATTTACTTCCGGTTTCTTTCTCCCGGGCTATCCCTATGCTCCTCCCTCTCTCCTAGTTGCTGGTTTAACTATATATATACCAGACAGTTCTGCACATTGTCAAAGCAAGAATATACAGTATTTGCAGCGTTGACACCCGTGAGAGTAGTAATTTTTGGGTCCCCAGATATCAAGGTGGTATAAATCCAGTTACTTAGTTGTATTTTTTCAGTGCTTTGTTTTCCCTAGGTAGTCAGAGGCCGCCATTTTGGAGGGTGGGAAGAAAACATTCCCTTCCCTCTCTCCTCGCAGGGGGAAGCAGTTTCAAAAAGCTTTTTACAGGAAAAAAAAGATACTTGGGATAGAAAGAAGGCAGATCTCACCCAGTTCCTCCGTGGTGCTTTCAAGTGCTTAGCTGTAAATTTGGCCTTGGCTGGAAACGGCTTAATGATGGGCCATGTGAGTGGCCGATCTTTTCTCTGTCAGTCTGAAGAGCTGCTCCGGATCAAACGGAAGGGCTGCCGCTTTTCTGCGATCAATCGGAAGGTCCTCTTCCCTGCTCGTCGCCCCTCCAAGGCGACTTTCGACCCCTTTCAGGGTCCCCCGGCGAGAGAAAACCAGACGGCGGAGGGAGCGATCTCCCCGCACGTCCCCCAGCGCCGCGATCCGGAACTGGAAGCCAGGCTTAGAATGTTTTCTAAGCCAGAAGAAACTTCCCTGGGAAAGGGGAAGTTTTGGAAATCAACCCTTTTGCTCCTCTGAGTAGTCGCATGCTCTCAGACTGCTTCTTGAAGAATCAGGTGAGTCCCTGGCTGGAGCGGGGCAAACATGCAAGTTCACTGTGGAAAAAACAGCCATTAAAAACAGACAATAAAGGGTGCCACTGTTTTTTAGACACTAGTTTTTGTGCATATTTACCTTTCATGCTAAAAAAGTCTTCCTCAGGTTGCAGCCTGCTGTTTCCTTTTTGTGGAACTATCATAATTTCTGAAGCTCCATGACTTTAAGATGGTGAG
>NW_015435274.1:0-1056 GCF_001527695.2 Protobothrops mucrosquamatus | reverse complement strand
GCAGGTTGAGATCCCCCATAACTATAAGTCTAGGGGTCTCAACCGCCACCCCGGCTATCACGTCAGCCAGCTCAGGCAGGGCCGTTGACACATAGCAGGGGGCCAGGTATATTATCAACAGGCCCACTTGCACCCCTTGCCCCCACTTCACAAGGAGGGACTCTGCACTGTCTATCTGAGGCACAGTGGCCTCCCTTGGGCATAGGTTCTCCCTTATAATGACCGCTACCCCCCCGCCCCTACCCCGGGTCCTTGGCTGATGAAATGCTTGGAAACCTGGCGGGCACAGGTCAACAAGGGGAACCCCCCCCCTCTATGCCCAACCAGGTCTCGGTGATACCTGCCAGGTCCGCTCCCCCCTCATGAATAAGTTAGCAATGGATGGTAATCCATGAATACGTACGATGATATCCTTTATTATCTATTTGCTTGACAATGTTACAATCTTCATAGCCGTTTAAATATATAGGTCCAAGACTAGAATCATGAACTACTTTCTTGTGGTTAATGTTGATGGGAGATTGTCTCGTGCCACCGCAGGAGCCAATAGTTCCCCAAGTGCTAGGTCCTAGCAGAAAAAGAGTAAAGAGGTGATCATATTAGATAATAATATAATAATGTAGCCCTTCCATTTTTTTCCTTTTTTTTCCTTTTTGAAATTAGAACATTTTTCTAGAATTTGGCAAACAGGTGTGTGTATGCACAGATGTATTTACCCAGTCAGTTCCCAGGTAAAATTCCAGAATTAGAGAATCTCCAATGATTAAAGGTTTAAAGATTTCTACTAAAGAATATAAACTTAAAGCTTTTGCTGATGACTTAGTTTTTACATTGACTCAACCAATTGAATCACTGGAATTTTTGCTACAAGAGCTGCACCAGTATGGTAAAGTGGCTGGATTTAAAATCAACGTGAATAAGACTAAAATTCTTACTAAGAATATGATTGCTAGAGATAAAGATCAACTTATGCAAATGTCAGGATTTGAAGTGGTCAATAAAGTCAAATATTTGGGAATTTTTTTGTCATCCTCCAATGCGAAATTGTACCAGAAT
>NW_015435273.1:0-1056 GCF_001527695.2 Protobothrops mucrosquamatus | reverse complement strand
TCTCCACCCTCCCCACCGTGCTGGGCGTCTTCCTCTTCGGTGTGCAGGAGATCGGCCTTGACGCTTGCCTCAGCCAGATGTTCTTCATCCACTGCTTCTCCATCATGGACTCCGGGGTGCTCTGGGCCATGGCCCTGGACCGCTTCGTCGCCATCTACAACCCGCTGCGGTATGCCTCCATCCTGACCGGCCACCGCATCGCCCTGATAGGCTCAGGGATTGCTGTGAAAAGCATCCTTTTGCTGCTCCCGCTGCCTCTTCTCATGAGGAGACTGCCCTTCTGCAGGGCCAACGTGCTGGCCCACCCCTACTGCCTGCACCCCAACCTGATCCGGCTCCCGTGTGCAGACACCACCCTCAACAGCCTTTATGGCCTGTTCGTCCTGCTCTGCACCTTTGGCCTGGATTCCCTCTTTATCATCTTGTCCTACACCATGATCCTCAAGACTGTCCTGAGCATCACTTCGAGAGACGGTCGCCTGAAGGCCCTCAACACCTGCGTCTCCCACATCTCTGCAGTGGTGGTTTACTACACCCCGATGATCGGCCTCTCCATGGTGTACAGATTCGGCAGGCGGGCGTCCCCTCTGGTGCCCTCCCTCCTGGCCCACATCTACCTCCTGGTTCCCCCGCTACTGAACCCCATCATCTATAGCATCAAAACGAAAGAAATACTCAAGGCTTTGTGCAAATTCTTTTCACCAAAGACCACCTAGGAGGGAGGGAGGGAGACCGAGCATCGTTTGGCTCTTGAGGTGGAGCCTCTCTTCCTTGAATGCCAGAAGGTGAGCTCGAAGAGATGCTGCGGACGTTCAGAAGGGACGATCCATTGTGTTGGCCTCCTGAACTCTGGGACCCAGAGGCAGAAGGGATGAGAGAGTTTTGTGGAATGTAAATAATGTGGACACTTCAATTCAATTAAGAACAGAGCTGGAAGGGACCTTGGAGGTCTTCTAGTCCAGCCCCCTACTCAAGCAGGAGGTCTTATACCATTTCAGACAAGCGGCTGTCCAGTCTCTCCTTAAAAACCTCCAGTGATGGAGTGCCCACAGCTTC
>NW_015435272.1:0-1056 GCF_001527695.2 Protobothrops mucrosquamatus | reverse complement strand
CACTGGGAAAATTCACTGGGAAAGTTCTCTGTCAGTAATATGTGGCAACCAAATGCGCTCTGCACATGGATACTTTGTATGTAGCAAAACCTTCCATTCTATGCCTGTGAGAAACGTTCCTAATGTATCACAGTGTGAATTTCAATGTGTAGCCCTTTGTTCTTTAAGGAGGGGAGTATAAAAACTGAAGTCTAATCACACCCTCCTCGTTCAGAATTGCCTATCTCTAATATGCTCTGGACCTTGCACAAATAAACTTCTCTGCTAACCCCTCTGGAATTCGTAAGAGTTCTTTCGTTTTCCACAAGAATTTTGGCACCTCCAGATGGGACTCTTATGAAGAGGCCGTTGTCCTGCCAGACGGACTGCCCTGGGGAAAACCCCTCTCCTATCGGTGATATCTCCAAGCCGGCTCCGTGGCCTTTGACTACGGGGAGACTTCGACGGGAGGAAAGGGAATTTACCACCAGCAAAGCATTCCAGTCAAGGATCCACTGAGGGGAGCAGACAGGTCTTTTAATCCACAGGAGGGTCTGGAACGCCTGCAGGCAAGTATTATAAAAAGGGGTACCTGATCCCATTTGGATCAGAAGAGGGGATTGATCAACTCCTGGAAGACAAGGCATTGTCCTAAAGTCTTCAATAGGCAGGATTGTGTGGGAGGTTAAACCATCGCAGTTCCTGATGAGTGGCCATTGAAATTCTGGGGCTCCAGGTCGATGGTAGTGTTTTAAGGTAGAATGGGAGGAAAACAGACTAAGGAGGGCGTTGGTCAGACGCCACTCCAGTGTATGTTGGCAAACTTTAAAAAAGGATTTAGTAGGGATTATGGAACTCCAAGACCAAATCCAGCCATGTTAAAAAGATTCTGTGAATCTGAATGGACCACCTTTGGCGTAAGGTGGCCCAAAGAGGGATTGGCGTATCCCAGAACTCGTGGCACGGGTTCATCAAATTGTGACTGGAAGAGGTTATTGGGATCAATATCCTTACATAGATCAATGGCAGATTAATATTACAGAAAAGCCTAAATGGTTAGCTAAGTGTCAAATAGAA
>NW_015435271.1:0-1056 GCF_001527695.2 Protobothrops mucrosquamatus | reverse complement strand
AATTAAAAGTGTTACTGGGTTTGAGGATCAGACTGTCAGTCAGAGCCCAGATGTTATGTAATACTACTTCAACTGTTTTAACATCGGCTGTTAAGTTTTATTTTCATTATTATTTGTTTTTTTAACCTGTTAGTTATCCAGAATCATTGTGAAATAGGCAGCCATATACATTTAATAAAAGTAATTTTATTTCTAATTATTTTTTATTGAAGTTTTACAAAGAAAAACAATACAAATTTAAAGAAAAAAAGAAAAGTAAAAGAAAAGTGATCAGTAAACTGAAGAAAATGAAAGAAAAAATAAAAAAATAAAGTGGCTTACTATCTTCTTTAGATCAATTATAAATGCGTTTAGATTTTATCTTCTCTAATATTATAGATGGCTCCATTCTTTTCATATTCTATCCTTTCTAATTATCAAACCCATAAATCACAATTTTATTTTTTCTGTTATTAATAAAAAGTCCATAAAGGAATTCCAGTTATTCACAAATGTAGTTAGTTATGGACTTTTCTTTAGTCAAACAGAATAAAATAATTTTTTAAAAGTTGTGCAGGATTGCAAGATTTTAGCTAAATACTTCCAGTTCTCATATATAACTGCCCAATTTTTCTCTGCAATGTGTTGTTTTGCTAGAAAAAATAAGGTTTCATGCCTGCCTTTATGACGTCCACCAACCAAAACCTCCCAGATATATAGATTTTGCAAGGACTGATGGAAAGACTCAAAAAATTTGCTAACAAGTAAGTTGTGAATATCTCCCAAGCAACAACAGTACATAGGAAACTATCTAGCATTGGACTACGTTTAACTCAGAATTGGCAGAATATAGTTATGGACCCATTATTAGATGTTAAACGTCAGGCAACAGATTAGGTCTAACACTCCTAGAGAACACCAGTAGTTCTAGATGTCTCATTACCTTACGCTGTTATTTCAACCACCTTTTATTAAATCTAGTGAAGCATTATATTTATCAATCCCTATATTTAGTTTTTATTAATTACCCTTTTCATCTATATATAAAAATCCCATACCAATTCTATTGTAATTTAT
>NW_015435270.1:0-1056 GCF_001527695.2 Protobothrops mucrosquamatus | reverse complement strand
TAACTTTATGACTTCCGGTTTGCCGCATGGCTGCCATGGATGGCTGGGAGACTTGCTCCCTCTCCCCCGTTCAGTTTTGCATCGCTGGGGGTCCCTGAAAAGGGCCGAAAGTCACCCAAAAGAGGTGACCAGCAAGAAGGGGCTGGATCGCGGGATAGCAGCAACTCTCCCGTTAGAGCTGGCGATCCCTCCAAACCGGTGGACGAAAAGACTGGCCATAGAAATATGGCTCATTCCCTAGGCTGCACACAGCCGAAGTCACACTTTCCATCAGGCAACCTTAAAGCAGCATGGAAGAATCTGGGTGAGATTTACCTCTTTTACATCCTAATTACTTTCTGTACCTGCATAAGCTGCTAAGCATTTCCCCCCCTGTGGTGAGGGAAGGAAGATTTTAGCCCTCCTTCTAGAAGGAGCGGCAACCGACTACCCAGGGGAGTTTGAAACATTGAAAAAATAACTGGATCCCAGTTGGAATTTTATTTCCTAAAGCTTGTGGACTGAAAGATTTTTTACTCTTTATTTTTTACTATCTTTATTGAAAATTTGGGTTTTTCCTTACAAACAAGAAAAAAACCTGAAAAGATTAAAAAAATTCTGGGACTCAAAGGGAAACTTTAAAGGTAGAGGCGACACCATGTGGTCAAACTTGGTATCTCAATCTGTTATTCTTCAGGGGCTTGGCTGACAGCCCAGAAAACAGATAAGACATATGTAACCTTGAAAATTTTGAAACAACAGCTGTGAAAAGCTCTGCTGTGCTTCTTATTCAGAAAAAAAAACCTTTTTCTTTCTTTTGGATTTCCTAATTGTAAAGCCTCTAGTCTAAAATACCAATATGGAAGAAGATCAGAAACAGAATTTCCTTATTGATAAAGATCAACAAATTCTTTTAATGTTGAAAACAATTATTCAAACTCACATCACAGCAGATGAAGAATTAAGAGGCTACAGAAAAGAACAAAAAGGCAGCCCGGATATGAAAGCCCAAACTTTGACCACAACTAAAGAACCATCTATACAAAATACAATAGAAAAAGTGGAACATTTAAATAC
>NW_015435268.1:0-1056 GCF_001527695.2 Protobothrops mucrosquamatus | reverse complement strand
GGGTATGGTTAGGAGTGCACTTATTTTTCTAGGCTGCCCTATCTATGTTTCCCGGTAAAATACATTGGAAAATCCCATAGGAGGAAAATTCCACTTAGGGTTAGGGTTAGGTCACCATGAAGTCATAGAGCAAAATGGACATTGCCAATGAACTCGGAGTGCTTGGGTATGGTTAGGAGGGCACTTACTTTTCTAGGCTACCCTATCTGTTTCCTGGTAAAATACATTGGAAAATCCCTTTGGAGGAAAATTCCACTTAGGGTTAGGGTTAGATCACCATGAACTCCTAGAGAAAAATGGACATTGCCAATGAACTCGGAGAGTTTGAGTGTGGTTAGGAAGGCACTTACTTTTCTAGGCTTCCCTATCTATGTTTCCTGGTAAAATACATGGGAAAATCCCATTGGAGGAAAATTCCACATAGGGTTAGGGTTAGGTCACCATGAACTCATAGAGTAAAATGGACATTGGCAATGAACTCGGAGTGCTTGGGTATGGTTAGGAGGGCATTTACTATTCTAGGCTGCCCTATCTATGTTTCCTGGAAAAATACATGGGAAAATCCTATTGGAGGAAAATTCCACTTAGGGTTAGGGTTAGGTCACCATGAATTCATAGGGCAAAATGGACATCGTCAACAAACTCGGAGTGCTTGGGTATGGTTAGGAGTGCACTTATTTTTCTAGGCTGCCCTATCTATGTTTCCAGGTAAAATACATTGGAAAATCTCATAGGAGGAAAATTCCACTTAGGGTTAGGGTTAGGTCACCATGAAGTCATAGAGCAAAATGGAACTTTGCCAATGAACTCGGAGTGCTTGGGTATGGTTAGGAGGGCATTTACTATTCTAGGCTGCTCTATCTATGTTTCCTGGAAAAATACATGGGAAAATCCCATTGGAGGAAAATTCCACTTAGGGTTAGGGTTAGGTCAACATGAACTCATAGAGCAAAATGGACATCGCCAACAAACTCGGAGTGCTTGGGTATGGTTAGGAGTGCACTTATTTTTCTAGGCTGCCCTATCTATGTTTCCTGGTAAAATACATGGGAAAAT
>NW_015435267.1:0-1056 GCF_001527695.2 Protobothrops mucrosquamatus | reverse complement strand
GCAGTGCGCCGTCCTCTCCAACCTCCGTATACAGGTCCGTTCAGAGTTCTACAACGAACTCCGAAGCACTTCACGTTGGACCAGAATGGTCATCGAACAACGGTGTCCATCGACCGGCTTAAGGTGGCATTCTTTGATGAACCACCCGCTACTCCTGCTACACCGGCACAGAAGCCTCCCTCCTCTGTGCCCAGTTCAGCACCCCTCACTCCTGTTGACCCCTTACCTCCTCCGCCTCAACCTCAGGCTACCGACCGACGCGGTCGGAAGGTCAAACGTCCGGTCCGTTTTTCCGATTTTGTAAGCGTTTGTTATTTTCGTTAACACGAGTTTCACCCACGAACGTTTTGAAAAACCACAAAAAAAACCCCAAAGCTTTTTGAAAAACCAAAAACGCGTATCCCTTTTTTTTGCGTATGTTCGGTTTTCCTGTTCGCGACCCCTACGCGTCTCGACCGCGTCCCACCCCTCCCGAGTTCTACATTTTAGAACTTATCCAACGCGAACCTTCCGGAACGTCCTTGGATTGTACGCCCCAAGCCTCAAGCAGCATCACACTGGCACAACGCGGCTCCGATCTGCCCCGACCCAGTGATGTCAGTGATCGCATTGGTCCCCGAACGCTTGGCATCGCGGCCCAATAGAAGACGTCTGGAATTCTTCGTGGGACGAGGGTCGTTTTGGCAGTGGACTGGGGTGCGGTGGGGGGAGTGACACCTCCCAAGCGCACCGTCTTGGCAGCAGCGGAGGAAATGTCCTGTCGGCCTTTTTCTGGACTAGCCAGTTTTTTTTGCAGTCCGACGAGCCCGCTCCGACGGCCCACCGATGATGCGCTCTGGTCCACACCCAAATAATAAATAATACCAAACCCGGACCCAACGAACTCTGTTTCCTGCTTCATCCCGCATCCCGAGCTTCTTCTCATCCGCCTTCCCCCCTGTGACTTCGAGCTTAGACATTCTGGTTATTCCCATTTACTTCTGTACTCCCAAGCTCCGTATATCGAAGGCTTCTTCTTCGTCAGCCTTCTAGGGGGAGGCCATTGTAGTGACCTCA
>NW_015435266.1:0-1056 GCF_001527695.2 Protobothrops mucrosquamatus | reverse complement strand
CACCTATACAGCTGTATTTGTGATACAGCTATCGTCCATATTAACTACCAAACACTTCTCAACCCTTTCCATTCCATGGGCCATTCATTCTCTCCCAGAACTTCAAACCACTCAGTGTCTTAAGGATCAAGTCAAGGCCTCCAGAAACATTTTGCTGATTATCACCATCCAACAGCTCCCTCCATGGCTGTTGGGCATATCCAGGGCTTTTTTTCTCATAGAACGCCCAGAACGGAGTTCCAGCACCTTTTTTGGATGGAATCTTGTAGGGTAGGGAAGGTAGGTATGACATGTGTGAGTTCCGGCATCTTTTTTTTTTTTAGAAAAAAAGCACTGGGCATAGCATCTGGTTTTCTCACAGATTCCTCCCCTCCACACAATCCTCTAAGTAATGGAATGCTAGGTTTGTGAGACCATTCCCTGTAATTTCACAAATTACTCCTGTGTATGAAAATAAATCATGATTTCCTCCTGGTCCTGGAACACTTCATTGCTCCTAAATACAACTTTGGCCCAGAATTCTTTTGTCACAAAAGCTGGGAAACTATAAATTATACAGAGTGACAGGAATTGACACCCAGCCTCCCCCCGTCCCTGATTCCAATGCTCAGTGAGCATCATTTGGGTGTCATGTAAGATATTTCTTCACCAGAAATTTTGTCAGTCCTACTAAGCAGACCAGACCAGAAAATTTAACTCCACAGGAAGGCTAAAACTTTTGAGATTGAGATATATAAATAGTCCTCCACTTACCAACCACAATTGGAACTGACAATTCCATCACTAAGCATTGTGGTTGCTAAGCAGAAAATCATATGACTGTACAGACTTACGACAGCACACCTACTTCTGCCATTATAATAATAATAATAATAATAATAATAATAATAATAATAATAATAATAATAATAATAATAATAATAATAATACTTTAATTTATACCCCGCCCTTCTCCCGAGGGACTCAGGGCGGCTTACAGGTAAGTAAAAACAGAGCTATACAATAAATATCTAAAAACCAAATTAAAATATATATTAAATAAACCTGTTATTAGAA
>NW_015435265.1:0-1056 GCF_001527695.2 Protobothrops mucrosquamatus | reverse complement strand
ACCCTTTTAAAATAGCCACATCTTTTCTCAGCACCACACAGCCCTTTGTTGGGCATTGAAATGCCACAGGAACTATTTTTTTTATCAATTATTCCCTCTCTACACCAATAGAATAAACGATGAATCCCATGATTTCTGGGCTTATCACAGAGCAGTAACATTAAATACTGTCACATGGAGAATTTTAAAGTAGCATCCAAATCTGGCCCAATAGGCCCAGTTCTTTAAAAGTCCATTTCTATCACCCCTTGAAGAGAAAATCTGGAGGCTATAGAAAGTTTCAGGCATCTCTTTTTGATCCAAGGTCACAAACATGGTGCTAGAAATAATAATTCTGATCTTGGGAAGTAACTCATAAATGTCAAGGGAAAGGAAATTGAAAAGAAAGCTGCTATTGCTATCTCATGCTTATAACTTCTGGATGCAGTGGTCAACCTCTGGATCTCCCACCCATCCAGTGAGAGTCGCTTTGTACAAGTTGGTTTTGAGATTCTGATCTCCAGGTTGAAACTTTGTTCCCACTGATTACTTGGGTGTTGTTTTTTTTTTTAAAGTCTGTTATGTATGGCCTATTTATTTTGTCTGCCAACTGCCAGGAACAGCTGTGAAGTTTAGGTTTTGATGTAACAGCATGGGCTCTACAGACTCTGAAATTTAAATTATTTTTCTTTCAGGCTGAATTTTCAGAACTTGGCATTATTATCAGTTTTCAATAGAAAAGGGATAGTGGCACCAAGGTACCGTTAACTATTCCATTTATCTGGGTATTTCTTTTTACTTACTTTTTTTAAAGTTCAGTGTGTTTTAGACACAATAGAAGGTGGGAGAATTAGCCTCTAATCCATTAAAGGTAGCATTTTTTTCCCTTGGAAATTACATCTTTCATCAAAGTAGGTCTCCTGCATAGTGCAAGATTAAAAGTGGACTCTTCGTATTTATCCGCTTTCTTGGGTGCTGCAAGAGAAAGATAGTGGAAATATGTTAAATACAGTGAAATTAGAAAAGTTCCTCTTAAATTATACATTTGCATTATGAAGGAATGTATAAACAGATGAA
>NW_015435264.1:0-1056 GCF_001527695.2 Protobothrops mucrosquamatus | reverse complement strand
ATAATAATAATAATAATAATAATAATAATAATGATGATGATGATGATGATGATGATGATGATGATGATGATGATGATGATGATGATGATGATGATGATAAAGTTGGAAGGGACCTTGGAGGTCATCTAGTCCAACCCCCTGCTCAGGCAGGAAACCCTATACCATTTCGGACAAATGGCTGTCCAGTTTCTTCTTAAAAGCTTCCAGTGTTGGCGCATTCACTGCTTCTGGAGGCAGGTTGTTCCACTGGTTAATTGTTCTTACTGTCAGGAAGTTTCTCCTTAGTTCTAGGTTGCTTCTCTCTTTGGTTAGTTTCTATCTGTTGCTTCTTGTCCTGCCTTCAGTTGCTTTGGAGAATAGCTTGACTCCCTCTTCTTTGGGGCACCCCCTGAGATACTGGAACACTGCTATCATGTCACCCCTGGTCCTTCTCTTCGTTAAACTAGACATACCCAATTCCAGCAACCGTTCCTTATATGATTTAGCCTCCAGTCCCCTGATCATCTTTGTTGCTCTTCTCTGCACTCTTTCTAGAGTCTCAACATCTTTTTTACATCATGGTGACCAAAGCTGGATGCAGTATTCCAAGTGTGGCCTTACCAAGGCATTGTAAAGTGATATTAACACTTCACGTGATCTTGATTCATGGAATGAGATGAGTGTTCCTATGCTAGCAAGATGTTCTAAGATCTCTTTAGCCACATCAGAGGCTCATCAAATTGGGGGTTCTCTTCTCCCCAATTTTCTGAAAGTCCGGAAGACTTTCAGCTGGAGATACCTTTGGTAATGCAAGAAAGAGCCACATTCTTTCAGTCCCTGGGCCATCACATTTTTGCAGGCATCAGGAGGAAGGAAGGAGGAGGAGGAGGGGACACGAATGAAAATGAAAGGGCATAGCTGAGAGAATGTCCCGGGAATATCTCAGCTTAAGAAACTCTTCCTTAGTTAAAAGAAAGTTTTCCTCTTCTCTTCCTTAGTTATCTATTGCTAATAAAATAGTTTGTGCATCCTTGTGTATCACCTCACTACACTGTATTGTGAAAAGCAGGACGACAC
>NW_015435263.1:0-1056 GCF_001527695.2 Protobothrops mucrosquamatus | reverse complement strand
GAGAAAAGGTGGCGGAACTCAAACCTGGCCACGCCCTCATCAAACCCTAGGACCGCCCCTTTAGAGAACAGGAATGCAAGTAAAATTTGGGAGGGGCTATTTCCGGTGCGGGAGGGGCTATTTCCGGTGCGGCCGGCCCGGAAAAAGGTGCCGGAACGCGGTTCCGCCGCGTTCCGGCTGAAAAAAAGCCCTGGTTTTATGGTATATTTTTTTGAAGTAGTAAACAAAACTAATATATTGTAAGCAATGTGATATATGATTTTTTTTGTTTTCTTTTGTAGTAAGTGGAAACTCCTTTATTTCATAGGTGAATGTATAAACTGTAGGATAGTCTATTTTAACCATTAGGATAGAAAGCAGTAAAGTACAAGTTCTAGAAATAAATATATGCTTTAGAAAAAGAAATCAGAGTGTGTTATAGATTTGAAACCTGTATCCAAACTATTAATTTATGAGAACTGATTTCTTAACACTAGAAAAAATTATTGCCACATTTATTTTATTTAAGTTTAATATTATAGCAACTAAAATAAAAGTTATTAATCTAGTTTGTAGTACCTGAATAGGGCAATCTTAGGAAATCTTAGGTTTCAATGTTTCCTGGAAGAAGGCAGTGATAAATTATTTTCATAATGCTGCCAAAAAGTTGCAGGTATATAATCTCCATGTGCTATGCTTGTTTCTCTACATTAGTTATCATGCAAAAACCAAAGCACAGTAATTATACATAACATCAATCTTGTCTGATTTGGGCATAAGAATAGCAGCATGTTCAATGCTATTGAGCCACCATATTTGATAACCTGCCAACTCACACTTAACAGTAGCATGCAAGAATCAAAATAGTCCTTTTAGGTTTTTGTTGTTGTTTGAATAGTTTTCCTCTTTTTTCTTAACCTTCCATTGACTTCAGTAGGAGGGCACTAAAATACCATTTTCAGGCTGGTGTAGTTGAAAATATAATTGAAGATTCAAAGCTGCTTCTCTACAGTATTTCAAATGCTTGTTTTGGAGGCACCACAAGCACTAGCAAAACTATCTGTAGTATATATACTA
>NW_015435262.1:0-1056 GCF_001527695.2 Protobothrops mucrosquamatus | reverse complement strand
TTTAAAAAAGGATTATCTTTCTCCCACAGTTGTTTCTTTTAGGTATTGTGCAAGATTTAGATGCAAAAGAAACAAATTTGATGCTTTATTGTTTATCTGCTGCCCGATTGCTGATAGCCCAAAATTGGAAGAGCCCAATTCTGCCTACAATGGGAGACTGGAGATTGAAAGTTTCGTATCTTGCTGAAATGGCAAAGATCTCGGCTTATCTGAAGAATCATTCGAATGAACAATTTTTATTAATATGGAGAAGATGGATTGTTTATATTCAGAAGAAGCATAGAGTGGTAGAATATAATTTAGGTTTTTAGACTTTCTAAGTTTGCTTACTCTTTCTATCTTTTCATGTAGATTAGGATATTGTGTGGAGTTAGAGATATTAGTATTTGCTTACTTTTATATGAATATTATCCTGGGATTAGGTTTGGGAAGTCCAGGGGGGGGGGGTTTCTATTTGTTATTGTGTCTACTTATGTTATGATTGTTTTTTATGATGGAAAAAATAAAATAAAATTTCTTTGAAAAAAAAAAAAGAACTACCTGTATTCTTATATCCCATAAACTAATACCACGGGTGTCCTCTTTTGAATGGGGACACGATAGGCTCTGAGACTTCAGCAACCATCTTTACTTCTTCCAAACTTGTCATCATTCAAGCCCTCGCGATGGTACAATATTTCTCAGCAGTGAACTGATATCAGTAATCCCTGCATATATAGGAATCCATTTAGGAGATTACAGCTGCATTTTAATAGATTTAAAACCAATTTAAAACCAATGGAGAGTTAGTTGGAGTAAAGCAAAAACATTATAACATCTCCATAAACTTGAGGAACTGACAGAGATACTAACAGCATCACATTATGCATTTTTAATCAAATACAATCCCCATGGAGTTCAGTTGGACTTATTCCCAGATAATTGTGTGGGAGATAATTGCAATCCCTCCACAGCTAATTACATTCTAAATATCCAACAGGTAAATATCAGAATTAATGTAAACAGCTTTGAGTTATCTTGCAGTTTTCAATCCAAATTTGCTCACTGTAGGTGAAC
>NW_015435261.1:0-1056 GCF_001527695.2 Protobothrops mucrosquamatus | reverse complement strand
CCGGTATATCCCATCTAAAATTTATTTGTCTAAGCTTCAACTCCTGTGTCAGAAAGGCATAATCTCTGCGCGCTCTAAGTATTTTTGCTGGAATTTCCTTTAAAAGAATAATGTCTTGATTCAAAATTTTAAATCTCTGTTGGTAAAAGAGCTGCATTATTTCATTACGTCTAGACTTTCTTGTAAAATATATCACAATATCTCTAGGTAAATTCCTTTGCTTTGCAATCCAAGAGTTTACCCTAAACACACGCTCTATTTCAAGATAAATTTCCTGACCACACGATAAGGCATCCCCAAGTGCATCTGCAATTACTTGTCTTAAATTCTCCTTTGGGTCCTCAGCTAATCCACGAATCCGAATTGCAAACTCCATGTCCCGAAATTGGGCGATCAGCACATCACTCCTAACGTTTTCCAGACCCTCCTCTACAAGTTCAAGTCTCTGGTCACTTCCTTCTGCTTTTTGCTCATTCTGCTCCACCCTTTCTGCTATTGCGTCCACATAATCCGCCAAACCTTTAAAGGCAATTGCCACATTAGAACAATAATCATCTTGCTTCTGTGCCAGATCATGCTGTTGTTGTAATAAATCCAATTGTTGCTGTGATAGTTGATCAAATCTATTTTGCATTCTAACATCCATTTCTTGAAACATCTCAGTCATTTGCTTAATAGTTGCAGCCATCAAATCCTGCAGTTCTTTACCGGAGGGCGGTGGGGACGAAGAAGATGGAGGGTGTGACGAGTGAGAAGTTTTTGAAGCTGGCTGAGGTGTCTGGGCCATCGGAGATGTGTATTTTACAATCGAGGGCGCAGTTTTTTTCGAAGCCATATTTGCAATATAATCCAATTTATTAAAACGTCTTATAGAAAATTCAGCCAAAGCAGATAATGCGCCAGTTAGAAATAACAAAAGTTCAAACCGGAAATCACTTTCACTTCTTGCTGAAAAGTATCAAATCATCGCCATTTTAAGTTCACTTTTCCACATTCCAACTCAAATACGAGAAGAATATATTGTCCAAGTTAGAGTATAGTCCAAAAATTAAAAGA
>NW_015435260.1:0-1056 GCF_001527695.2 Protobothrops mucrosquamatus | reverse complement strand
ACAATATCTCTTGCCTTGCCGCCCCCAACTAGGGGCATAGAGCAGGCTCAAGTCGCAACTGCGAAATATTTTTATATCCAAATTTCTTTTTTCTGACAGAGAGTAAAGAATTAAATTGGGAGACTAAGATGGACCATTTCTGGCTTTTTTGCCTTCATCAGTTAGCCATACCCTTTTTATGGGATTCGAACCTGGGAAGGTATACATCCTAGGCAGTGATTTAGCCACTGAGCCACAGGTGGCTCAGTGGCTAAATCACTGCCTAGGATGTATAACTTCCCCGGTTCGAATCCCATAAAAAGGGTATGGCTAACTGATGAAGGCAAAAAAGCCAGAAATGGTTCCGAAATTACTTTAAAAAACAAACTTTTTTTTTTTTTTTTAAGTCCCGGGGAATTTTAGCCGTTCAAGGAAGCCAATACCGAGTCACGGTCTGAATTAAGAACATTTTTTTCTGGATTGGCTGAGATTGGCTGTACCGTTCCATGAAATGGATTGTGTTATCCAGCACAGCTCATGCTTGTGCTAATCGGCCTTGCCATTTTAATCCCTTCTCTGTCTTTAATTCTTCCTGGCAGGCAACGCGGCCCTCATTCTCCGAAGCAGGCTCAAGGTGAAGGTGATCAAGGAACACTGGGAGAAGAAGGCCGTGATTCAGAACGGGATTGAAGAAAACGGAGTGGTGTCTTCGGGTCTGGAGAAAGAAATGTTTAAGCAAGCAACTCAGTATCTGGTGGGCATCTTTGCTAGGTTATTTATTTGTTTTATTTGTTCACTTTTTATAGCTGCCCAACTCAGCCAAGTGACTCTGATGAACAGGCCTTCTTTTTCTTTCCTTCCTTCCTTCCTTCCTTCCTTCCTTCCTTCCTTCCTTCCTTCCTTCCTTCCTTCCTTCCTTCCTTCCTTCTTCCATTCCATTCCATTCTTCTCTCATTGTCTTCCTTCCCTCCTTTCTCCATCCCATTCTTCTCTCATTGCCTTCCTGTTTTCTCATTGTCTTCCTTCCTTCCTTCCTTCCTTCCTTCCTTCCTTCCTTCTTCCATTCCATTCCATTCT
>NW_015435259.1:0-1056 GCF_001527695.2 Protobothrops mucrosquamatus | reverse complement strand
GGAAGGAAGGAAGGAAGGAAGGAAGGAAGGAAGGAAGGAAGGAAGGAAGGAAGGAAGGAAGATGGGGAGAGAAACAATTGCAAATCAAAGGAGACATTCCACCATCAGAATCCAGGACAATCCAAATCGATTCTTCCGTGAGATCAAACTTGCAAGAATCTCCCGCCACAAAGAAGAGTAGGAAGGAACTCAGATGGGTCTTGCATACCAAGCCAGGAAAGACAAAACAGGGTCATTATAAGACGCTTCAGTGTCCTTCGGTCTCCGTCCCTGTCTCAAGGTGGCCTCTTCTGCCTTACCTGTGATTTTGGGGATCCCCTCCAGCCTGGGCACAGGCAACAGGACCAGAATGCCTTGGTCGGTGCCAATCCAGAGCAGGCCCTGGCAGATGAGGAGGCTGGTGACCCGGACGTTCTTCTGCCCTGGAAAAGGAAAGAAGACACCGCCATTAAACGAAGAGGGAAGCTTCTGCTTCATCTGGTGGTTCTCCACTATCCAAGGCCATCATCCTAAGCCGGGGGTCTTCAAACGTGGCCTTTTTAGGACTTGTGGACTTCAACTCCCAGAGTTCCTCAGCCAGGCATGCTGGCTGAGGTATTCTGGGAGTTGAAGTCCACCAGTCATCAAAGGGCCAAGTCTGAAGAGCCCTGGTCTGGATCCAAGCCTGCAGTTTCGTCAAAATGGGCGACTGAGGAATTCTGGGAGTTATTATTATTATTATTATTTATTGAATTTATATACCGCCCTATCTCCCTTACGGGACTCAGGGCAGTGAACAGGCGATAATAAAAAACCACGATAAATATATACAAGTTTCTGTTCTAAAATCAAATTAAATAACAGGCCTTCTCTAAAAGTACCCCATACAAAACCCCCACTAAAACATAATCAAACTACGCCAGGCCGGCCGCACGGAATAGATGGGCCTTCAGGGCTCGGCGAAAAAGGCGCAGGTCCGCAACTGTACGTAGGTCGGGGGTAGGTCATTCCAGAGGGCAGGAGCTGCCACAGAGAAGGCTCTCCCCCTGGGGGTCACCAGCCGGCATTGTCTGGCCG
>NW_015435258.1:0-1056 GCF_001527695.2 Protobothrops mucrosquamatus | reverse complement strand
TAACATCAACCTATGTTTCCTTTCCTCTGCATAATTGTATTTGACCTTTATGTATGACAGTATTTCAATACCTCAAAATCTGTAAGATGTAGACATGTGTACATGTGTACAAACTAGAAAATATTTTATACCATAAACTTTAAATTAAATAGGTTTTCACATGAGGCTCTGGTTCACTGTTATTATGCACTAATTAGGAGCAACTCAATATTTACCTGTCAGCAATTTTATATCTTAATTTTTTGAAGTTTGGTAATGGACACTTTGAATTTGCTTTAATGAGTACAAAGGGTTACCAATCAGAGCCATCTGTTAAACAGCCTCCTGGAACTATTGAGTTAATGTTTAGTGTGTATAGCACTTACTTTCTTGAATTTATCAAATTTCTAGATAAGCATGCATCATCAACAATATTTCTGCAGTAAGTAGAAAGCATATACATGTAAAGAAAATATTGCTCCTAAGTAAGACAATTTGGCTTATTTGTATTATACTGTAACACAGGTTATTGGATTATCCAGTTAGCATACCTCTGCCAAGGTCCTGGAGGAGGAGAGCATACTCTAGTAGCCAAAAATCAGAAAGGGTTTGGTACAGTAATACCTTTTCCAACCAACGAATGTCAAAGTATTTCAGTCAACAACAAAATTCTATTGCAGATCCCAAAGGGACCATTTTGGGGGGAAAAAAGCAGCATGGCTAAGCGATAGATTGCCGAATTCACATACGTCAAAGGGGTTCAGGTTATCTCAAAAGATCTAAACAAACACAATGGGTTTTAACCCGTTTCAGGTACTTGAAATCTGTCTCATCATGTTGCTGCACAAATGCCTTTTAAGAAAATTTGCTAGGCTGGGGGGGCTTCCGGTGGCAGGCGCCTTCGCTGGACGCAGCTGTTTGCTGCTCCCGCCTGTTTCTGCGTAAAAGCCGTTTTGACAGCCTGCATCAGCTGTCAAACGGCTTGATACCTTTCCCCTGGGCATAGGGGGAAAGGTGAGCTGCCCGAGGTAGGAGTTGAGTCCCCGAGTCGTCCCTTGTGGACGATGTAGGTGAGAA
>NW_015435257.1:0-1056 GCF_001527695.2 Protobothrops mucrosquamatus | reverse complement strand
CTCAGGCAGGAAACCCTATACCATTTCGGACAAATGGCTGTCCAGTCTCTTCTTAAAAACTTCCAGTGTTGGAGCATTCACCGCTTCTGGAGGCAGGTTGTTCCACTGGTTAATTGTTCTCACTGTCAGGAAGTTTCTCCTTAGTTCTAGATTGCTTCTCTCCTTGATTAGTTTCCATCCATTGCTTCTTGTCCTGCCTCCAGGCGCTTTGGAAAATAGCTTGACTCCCTCTTCTTTATGGCAACCCCTGAGATATTGGAACACGGCTATCCTGTCCCCCCTCGTCCTTCTCTTCATTAAACTAGACATACCCAATTCCAGCAGCCGTTCCTTATATGCTTTGGCCTCCAGTCCCCTAATCATCTTTGTTGCTCTTCTCTGTACTCTTTCTAAAGTCTCAACATGATGGGGAAAAACATTTTTTTTTACTTCTTCTGTAACCAGAAAAAAGAAATTGTGGAATTTAGGTGATACTTGACATCCATCATCCTGATATTTTTTTTTTATTTAAAAAAAAACATTTTTGAATGGAGACCGTTTTCGGTCATACATTTTATTTCATTGTATTTATTATTAAACTCCTAGGCGTCCCATGTCGCCAAGTCGTCCTAAAGTAGCTTAGCTTGCAAATTCACTGGAGGTGGAGACAATTAAATTATTCTATACATTCCAAAAAGAAAGAAAAATAAAAATAAATAAATAAAGTTGATTTAAAGGTGGGGGGGGAAAGCAAGATGCTCCATTGGTTAATCCCTACTGCCATCTGGTGGCTAGTTAAAAAATCGCAGGGGGGAGACGCCGACCAATGGGAGACGTTGAAAAGCAGAGATGAGGTCATCCAGTCACCTAGATTTTGCATTTTTGCAACGGAAAGTAGATGCATTGTGTGTTTCAGAAGGAGAAAGACATTGTTTAATGGCAGGACGTCTATTTTAGTGCCAAAATTCCCAAATTCAACCACGAACAACTTCAGGAAGGTTTGGTCTTCATTTTGACAGCATTGTTGGTTAGCCGAGACTCACATCTTAACTGTTGCATATTGTTCTATTTTACCAT
>NW_015435256.1:0-1056 GCF_001527695.2 Protobothrops mucrosquamatus | reverse complement strand
CCTTTATAAATTGCCTATGGATTTTTCTGATTTCCATTTGCATGCAATTCTGAACAGAAAGTGAACATAAGGAAAAGAAATGAGGAAGCTGCTTTCAACACAATGAAAAGAACTGAACACAGTTACAAAGTGTCACACAAGGGTCTGAAGTGTAAAGTAAGAAAAAAGTTGCTTAGTAGAATAACGAAGTAAAGAAACTGTGGATAATGAAAAAGTGCATGTAAGAAAACTATTTCTGCAAAAATGAGGATGAGAGGAAGATGTTGTATAATGTAGTCAAGGAAAAAAACACAGCTGGAAAGAATATAATCAAATAGAGGCAGGAAGATTAAATGAAGCAAAGAAAATGCAGGGGAATTTTAATGGAAATAAAACACTTTTGGAAATTGGGTGGAAATGGCTAAGGGTGCCTCCGATAGAGAGAATGGAATTAGAAATAAAAATTAAGAACTTATTTAGGATGAAATTGAACTGAGGGAATGCTTAAAGAACTATTTTAAATGTTTGAATGATAGTAATGTATAAGTTTGGAATTGAAATAACTACTATAAACGTTAATGTTCAAGAAAAAAAAACTGATTAAAAAGGATGTCATACATGCTAAAAAAAAGTTGAGAAATAATAATAAGTGTAGATGGTGTACAGGTCGTCCTCACTTACAAAATGCCTTGTTTAACAACTGTTCAAAGTTACAACTATGTAAACAAAAAGCTTTGCAACCATCCTCACATTTAGAACTGTTACAGCATTTCATGGTCACGTAATCGCCATCTGTGTGCTTTGCAACTGTATTTGCAACAAACAGAATTAATATGGAAGGCAGAAGTAAAATCATAAGTCATAGAGACTTGATGTTTTGCTTAAGAATTGAAATGATTCACTTAACGATTAACAGGGAAGTGAGGTTGGAAGCTCATTGTGGTCATGTGATATTTCGCTTAGTGACCAGGGTACTTAGCAATGGAGTTATCAGGCTCAATTGTGGTTGCTAAGCAAGGACTACCTTTAACAGGAGAAATGTTAAAATATAGATCAGGGATGTCAAACTGCCGGCCC
>NW_015435255.1:0-1056 GCF_001527695.2 Protobothrops mucrosquamatus | reverse complement strand
CCCTTTGAAAGACAACTAAGTTCACATACTTCATACTTTTCTAATCTCTTTTGAAATGGCTTCTTAACTGCTTTTTGGTTATTAGAAACCTTTGCACTGACAGGTTTCACGGCACTGGGTGAATTTCCTTGAATACTTAGAGAAAGAAGTTTTAAATACTAGTCTAAGGACTTAATTTCTTCTTTTTTAGAATAAACAGCAAAAGGGCAATTAAAACTTTGATTTTAGAAAGTTAAAAATGAACTATTATAAATTTGAAATAAGGTTTTGGAATAAATTATAAAAAAATCTCTGGGAAAATTCTTTTGTTTTGATTTTAAAAAACGATAAGCTTTGAAAAAACATAAGACCCCTGGAAAGAACTAAAGATAACAATGAAGAATACATACTGTACATTCAACTTACAATTACAGAATAAAACAAAATATATTTTAACATTGGACATACTGAAGGATATTGGACTCAGACATTAATATTAATAGTGCCAACAGAGATATTTGCTTCTATAGAAAGACTACTAAAAGATGCCATGAAAGTGAAATAAGTTTTAACCTGACAAGATTGACACTGAGTTGAATTGCTTGAAGCAGGGAGAAAAGGGAGAAACATGCTGTTTCTGAATATTATTAGTATGAAGCAGAACCCAAAAGGGTAGCAACAATTATCATAGAATTATGCATTTCCCTTTTGCTTTCTGATTGAGCACTGCCATATGCTAGCTCCGAGCATTATTCCTACTAAATAGGATTGCTGTTGATGGCCTTTTCCAAAACTAAAGAACTCGTGAATCTTCTAAAGCAATCATGAACTCAGAAGAAACTCTCCTTGGATTCAAAAGGACTTAACTCCTATGTGTGCTGGATGGGGAGGAACAGACTCAGACTCAACCCTTCCAAGACCGAGTGGCTGTGGTTGCCGGCGCCTCGGCATAGTCAGCTGATTCCATCGCTGTCTATAGGGGGCGAAATTTTGGCCCCCTCAGAGAGGGCACGCAACTTGGGTGTCCTCCTGGATCCACGGCTGACACTGGAAGACCATTTGTCGGCCGTGACCAGG
>NW_015435254.1:0-1056 GCF_001527695.2 Protobothrops mucrosquamatus | reverse complement strand
TTATTTTCCTTTTTAAGTAAATAAAATATATTTTAAATGTTGGGAAGCCCCTGCTTCTTGGGTTCTACTCTATTATAGGGCAAAGTGAGCCAATGATTTGATTCAGCTTCTAAATGTCTTACATGTTACAAATAAAATAGCAGTGAAACTGGGAAATTTTCAGTGAAATATTTGAAAATTTGGGAAGACATTGCTGATTATAATCTGCTGTACATATAGTGACAATATTTTCTTGGGAAAAAATAAAGATCAAACCTGAAAAAGGGGCAAATCTGAATAAGTTTCTGAAAATTTTAATTGTTTAATTTTAATTGTTTATATTCATAAATTTTCTTTACCAAGGAAAATTCAAAAGCAAAGTCATTTTTTTACAAAAATACATATTCTAATAAAAATATCTAAAATCAAATGTTATACAGATAGTCCTCAACTTACAACAGTTTATTTAGCAACCGTTCAAAGTTATAATGTCATTGAAAAAGTGGCATGATCATTTTTCATGCTTACATCCATCGTAGCATCCCTGTGGTCATGTAATCAAAATACAGCTACTAGACAACTGATTCATATTTATGACAGGATCGATCCTGTCCCAGGATCGTGTGATCAGCTTTTGCTACTTTCTCACAAGCAAAATCAATGGGGAAGTCAGATTCACTTAACAACTGTGTTATTAATTTAACAAGTGCAGTGATTCACTTAACAACTGTGGCAAGAAAGGTCGTAAAATGGGGCAGAATTCACTTAACAAATGTGTCACTTATCAACAGAAATTTTGGGGTCAATTGTAGTCGTAAGCTGGGGACTATCTGTATAAATTAATTTTTAAAAGCAATTTTTAAATTGCTTTTAAGGACAAGTGGGTTTTTGAAAAATAAATTTAAAGGACAGCTTTCTGAAATAAGAATGTTCTTTGAAATAACATGCACTTTAATGACTTCAGCAATGGACAGAAAAAAATCAAGGAGAAAAGCAACATAGAACTTAGGAGAGATTTCCTGACAGAACAATAAATCACAACTTGCCTCCAGAAGTTGTGGGTGCTCCAGCACTGGA
>NW_015435253.1:0-1056 GCF_001527695.2 Protobothrops mucrosquamatus | reverse complement strand
CACACAGCAGCTTGATTGCACACTGTGAATGCTGTTTATTGGAGAAGGGGTACAATTTTGTGTTCAGTTTGTAGTAATGTAATACTAAATGCTAATTAGACCTCTAAAAATAATTAGAACCTCTTGCAGCCAATTCAGCTGATAGAAACAAAGACCTTTAAAGCCACCAGATACTCTTTCATGGCAGCAGAGCTGTACTCTGTTTGAAGACTGGGGAGTTCTTAAAAAACATTTTAATTACAGCATTATAAATAGCTGCATTATGTTAAGGCAAACAGTTCTGTTGTACATTGTGGAGTAATAGGTGACCCTGGCAGGGAAGAGCAGGAGTAATGGCCTTGTGGTTTTAAGCACATGGGAAGTGATCAGGGCTGGGTTTCCATCCATGCAAGGCAGAGAGCAGCCCATGTCCAGTTATGGTTATTGGGAATCTCATCTGAATGAAAAGCTACTCTCCTTGTTAGAGTAGAGTAGAGTAGAGTAGGGTAGGGTAGGGTAGGGTAGGGTAGGATAGGATAGGATAGGATAGGATAGGACCAGACCTGCCTCCAGAAGCTGTGAATACTCCAACACTGGAAGTTTTTAAGAAGAGACTGGACAGCCATTTGTCTGAAATGATATAGGGTTTCCTGCATGAGCAGAGGGTTGGACTAGATGACCTCCAAGGTCCTTTCCAACTTTATTATTCTATTCTATTCTATTCTATTCTATTCTATTCCATTCCATTCCACAATCTATTCTATTCTATTCTATTCTATTCTATTCTATTCTATTCTATTCTATTCCATATTCTATTCTATTCTATTCCATTCTACATTCTACCCTACTCTATTCTACTCTACTCTACTCTGCGTTCTATTCTATTCTATTCTATTCTATTCTATTCTATTCTATTCTATTCTATTCTATTCTATTCTATTCTATTCCATTCCATTCCATATTCTATTCTATTCTATTCTATTCCATTCTACATTCTACCCTACTCTATTCTACTCTACTCTACTCTGCGTTCTATTCTATTCTATTCTATTCTATTCTATTCTATTCTATTCTATT
>NW_015435252.1:0-1056 GCF_001527695.2 Protobothrops mucrosquamatus | reverse complement strand
GAATGTTCAGGTCATGTATTTGATTTCTTTCTCTCTTGGGTATCAGTGTGTTGCTTCATTGGATATGATGTACCCTAGGAGGATGGGAGTTTCCCCCCACCCTTGACAGTTGTTGTACAATTGAAAGACTACAGGAGCCAGAAGCTTTGCAGATCACTGAACATATGTACTACCTGGGGAATTGTATACACAGTTGGTAGATTCTCCATCGAGATAGGACAAGACAGACGTTTATAGGAAATCTCTCTCTTACGTTATGAGGTTAGGAAAAAAAAGGGAAAAAAAAACTTTTGTGCTTCCTCGGATGGCTGATGGCTTCTGAAGTACACTAGAAGGTATACTGTTGCTGTTCTGGGTTCATGTTAGTGATTAGATCATTTCTTCACTTGAAAATACAGTTCCCACTCCTGCTACTAATAAACTCCCTTTTTATGATCCCATAATCCCTTCATTTGGGGTAGAGTCAGGGTGACTGGATGGATCTGAGTGTTTACTGGCTGGATGCCCTTCCTGATGCCTACATAGAGTTCACAGCAGATTTTTTTTTCTTTGCACCCTAGAAGAGAAAAATCTGCCACTACCTAGGACTGAACTCTTAACCATCCGAGCGGAAGACAAGCGTCTTCCCATGTAGGCCACCACGCTGCTCACCACTCCTGCTACTAATGCTAATATTAATAATAGTATTTGGTTAAGAATTGGTTCAGGCAATTGGACCAAATGATGCAATGTAACTTGCAATTCACTGTTAGCCCTGCAAGGAGGTCCGGACCAGATGTACAACCAGGAATACTGGTTTGTATTTATTGTAAGGTTACTTTTGCAGAAGATATGCAATAATCTTCTTCTTCTTCTTAATCGAATTTATATCCCGCCCTTCTCCTTGCGGACTCAGGGCGGCTGACAATCAATTTAAAAATACATCAAAAACAATTACAAAATTTAAAATTAGTTAAAAAGAAATATTTAAATGTGTCTAATTAAAATATGAATAAAACCCCTCTAAAAATTCCCCTAGGCCAGTCCCGCTTGTTGGAATAGCCATGTCTTAAGGGC
>NW_015435251.1:0-1056 GCF_001527695.2 Protobothrops mucrosquamatus | reverse complement strand
ACCTGACCTAGGGAGGATTTTATTTGGGGTTTATCTTTTAACAATTTGACAGAGACACAACTTTAAAATTTGATTTAATTTGGTTTTATCGGGGGGGAATGTATTTATGTTTTGTTTTAAATATGTTGTGCGCCGCCCTGAGTCCCGCTGGGAGAAGGGCGGCATATAAATTAAATTTATTATTATTATTATTATTATTATTATCCTGGTCAAATAGTTGTCCTCCAGAACCTGCTCTGGATCCCTTTTTATGTGTAGATTACCATCCTTTATCACTGCTTTTTTTTTAAAAAAAGTTCTTGAATAAGAGCTAATCTCTCATAATTGAGTTCATATTTCCATTCCTAGTAGCTTCCTCAATCCATATGTATCAGGATTTGACCGCTTTGTTGCTCAAATATTTGATTGGCTCAAGTCTTTTTTGTCTTTTTTTTTTTTTTTTGCATTATTGTACATAGATTACAATCCTGGGAAATTCTTCTTGTAGCAGGTATCCTTTTGGGATCAGGTCTGGGTTTTATTTTACTGTTTACCATTTGTTTACCTATTTTCCTGGGTGTCCTTATTGATAGGAGGATTAGGAAAAGAGATTGAAGCTTCACCAGTACCTGTTATGATTACTGTAATAGCCATGTCTCAGGACACTTCATTGGCTCACTAACTGAGCCAGAGACCAGTTCAAACTTAGTACTTGATTTTAGGTTCCAGTCTCGCACACCAACATCTATCTTCCCTCATTTTTCCCCCAAACCTGATCATTCCTTATGTTCTCTTGGGCAAAACTTTCAGTGTTCAATTCCAAAGTCATTCCCCCCTCCAGATTTTAAAGGTCCCACTGTCACAGTCTTTTCCCATGTCCCAGAGGTGCTTTTTCGAAAGGCAACTGGACTTTGTTTTTCCTTGAAGACATTTCACTTCTCATCCCAAAAGCTTCTTCAGTTCTGACTGAAGAAGCTTCTTGGATGAGAAGCAAAATGACTTCAAGGAAAAAGAACTGAAGAAGCTTCTTGGATGAGAAGTGAAGCATCTTCAAGAAAAAACAAAGTCCATTTACCT
>NW_015435249.1:0-1056 GCF_001527695.2 Protobothrops mucrosquamatus | reverse complement strand
CTTCCAGCGTCAGCCGCGAATCCAGGAGGACCCCCAGATTGCGCACCCTCTCCGAGGGGGCCAGAATTTCGCCCCCTATAGTCAGCGATGGAGTCAGCTGACTATGCCGAGGCGCCGGCAGCCACAGCCACTCGGTCTTGGAGGGGTTGAGCCTGAGTCTGTTCCTCCCCATCCAGACCCTTACGGCCTCCAGGCAACGAGCCATCACGTCAAGGGCATCGTTGGGGTGGCCTGGGGTGGAGATGTACAGTTGTCCAATTAAATGGTGTTCAGCCTATTTCGTTTTGATATTAAGCAAGGGGGGAAAATTTTGGTGGCTAAGGATCATATTTAACATTTGAAAGAAGCTTGAGGTCTACAGTAGCCAAGGTAATTATAGTGATGGGTGGGACTGTGATTCACACTTTTAGTTTTTTTGGGTCATGTATAGAGTCTGTGAATTTTTTTAAACCTACTTTACCATAATAAAGGTACCAAGCAAGTCTCACTGGTAAGAGTATTCCATAGAGGGCATCGTTGGTACTCCCCTTTTTTTCTTGAAATCACCCATCTTGCATCCCTGGATGAAGGCGGCTTGCGAAGGCCCTGTGATGCAATCATGGAATCCTGGTGGGCAACATAGGAAACACTCTTTCAGATAAACTGTTTTAAACTATTCATTTCTTATATGCTAATATCAGCACCTTGAACTGAGCTTGGAAATTGATTGATAGTAGAGGTGGCAAACTAAGGAGAAACTTCCTGACAGTTAGAACAATTAACCAATGGAACAACCTGCCTCCAGAAACGGTGAATGCTCCAACACTGGAAGTTTTTAAGAAGAGACTGGACAGCCATTTGTCTGAAATGGTGTAGGATTCCTGCCTGAGCAGGGGGTTGGACTCGATGACCTCCAAGGTCCCTTCCAACTTTATTATTATTATTATTATTATTATTATTATTATTATTATTATTAGTAGTAGTAGTAGTAGTAGTAGTAGTAGTAGTAGTAGTACAGTAGTGGTATGATATAATTGAGCATATTTTTATTAATGTATTTAAGTCAGTGCTCCCCAA
>NW_015435248.1:0-1056 GCF_001527695.2 Protobothrops mucrosquamatus | reverse complement strand
GATCCGGATAATTCCGGATCTCCTTACCTTCCGTCGCGCCCTCAAGACATGGCTCTTTCAGCAAGCGGACCTGACCTAGGGTGGATTTTATATTGGGTTTTAAATATTCGGAAGACGCAACATTAAAATTCGGTTTAATTCGGTTTTAAGGGGGGGATTGTATATATGTTCTGGTTTTAAATATGTTGTGCGCCGCCCTCAGTCCCTGTCGGGAGAAGGGCGGCATATTAATTAAATTAAATAAATAAATAAATAAATAAATAATTGGAATTTTCCCAAATAGGATTTTATCATATATTTTACCAGGAAACATAGGAAAGCCTAGAAAGTCAGTACCCTCCTAACCACTCCCAAGCACTGCGAGTTTGTTGGCGATGTCTATTTTGCTCTCCGAATTCATGCTGACCGAACCCTAAGTGGAATTTTCCCAAATAGGATTTTACCATGTATTTTACCAGGAAACATAGGAAAGCCTAGAAAGTCAGTACCCTCCTAACCATTCCAAGCACTGCGAGTTTGTTGGAGATGTCTATTTTGCTCTCCAAATTCATGCTGATCTAACCCTAACCCTAAGTGGAAGTTTCCCAAATAGGATTTTTTCATATATTTTAACAGGAAACATATATAGGGAAGCATAGAAAAGTCAGTGCCCTCCTAACCATTCTCAAACACTGTGAGTTTGTAGGCGATGTCCATTTTGCAATCCGAATTCATGCTGACCTAACCCTAACCCTAACTGGAATTTTCCCAAATTGGATTTTCCAATGTGTTTTACCAGGAAACATAGATAGGGTAGACTACAAAAGTCTGTGCCTTCTTAACCATTCCCAAGCACTGCGAGTTTGTTGGCGATGTCTATTTTGATCTCCGAATTCATGCTGACCTAACCCTAACCCAAAGTGGAATTTTCCCAAATAGGATTTTCCCATGTATTTTACCAGGAAACATAGATAGGGTAGACTACAAAAGTCTGTGCCTTCCTAACCATTCCCAAGCACTGCGAGTTTGTTGGCGATGTCTATTTTGCTCTCCGAATTCATTCTGACCTAACCCTAA
>NW_015435246.1:0-1056 GCF_001527695.2 Protobothrops mucrosquamatus | reverse complement strand
GGACTTCCCTACCTTTGCTTGGTCCTGCGTGAGGTGGCTTCCTCTTGTGAACCTTTTGCCCACCTCCCTTAAGGAGGACTCTTTTCTGCTTTCCTTGGGCCAGTTAACCTAACCCTACCACCCTTGTAACGTTCATGACACCTTTCTCCAATTTCAAGTTGAGTTGAAATAGACCACTAAGCAAACAGGCACCGGGGTTATCTACCCCTGCAGAGCTGAAGATAGTTGGGATTCCCATCTTCCCTTCTGGCTCCTATGCTTGAGAAGCCACAAGGGCAGCCCTGGAAAGACAAACATATGGCTGCAACTATTCTGTGGTTTGCACAATTAATGAATATAGATTAGCTATGAATGTCTGCAATGAATCCTCACTTCCGTTTATGGATATAGACGTTCTGTAATTATATATCCTGCATGTTTTCATTTCTTTTTTTAGCTTGTCCCTTTAGAATTTGGGGCTTTCTTTTTTTTTGTATTTATTAATTAGAAAAAGGGATAAAAGAGGCTGTATTTTTTTTTCTTTACACAAGACTCCAGGGGAAAAAGTCAAAGCCTGCCTGTTTTTTATGTGGGTTGCATGAAGGATTGTGTTGTTAACTTTTATTAATAAAGTTGCTAATATTTCTGCAAAAGTCTTTTTTCTACCATTTGGCCTGTACATTTATAGTCAGCATGACACGACATAAGGAAAAAGAGGCAAGGAGGGAGAAGGAAAACTTAACACACTGGATATCTACTACGTCTCTTAAATTATGCAACCAGTGAGATATCTCACGACAGTATTTTTACTAGAGTTGGTGTATCATTTTAGCAGCAGTTATGTTACAAAAAGTGTGTTTTTTTCTATTTATGATACGTATAGTACCCCCACCTCTCTCCATGGATTACAAGAAAAAAAAGATATTGCAGGGAGGGAAAGAGGGAGGGAGGGAGGGAGAGAGGAATCAGAGAAGAGATAGAGAGAGAGATGGATAGACAAATGGATAAGTAGGTGAAATATAGATGAGCTAAAGAGATATAAAAATGTGAAGATATAGACAAAAGAGAGATACAAAG
>NW_015435245.1:0-1056 GCF_001527695.2 Protobothrops mucrosquamatus | reverse complement strand
GAACGATTTGAGGACCCATCCATAGGCCTCAAAGCAGCAAGACAAATTCACAAAATAAGACAAGCCGGGAGGCCTGCCCTGGAGTACGTACGAGAATTCCGCAAGTTAGCAGGCCGAACAGAGGGGTGGTCCGAACAATCCCTGGTTCAATACTTTGTTGAGGGATTGGACGATCACCTCTCTCAGGCTTGCATCTTTCAAGACGTACCCGATCGGCTACAGGAGTGGTACCAGACAGCAGTGAAGCTAGACGTTAAGCTCTCTCGCTATAAGAAGCCTCCCCCACACGAACCCAAGCAGCAACCAGAGCTACCCGGACAGCAATCACCCCCACGAAAGCCCTGAACTACGACAATGGCTGAAAGACCCAGGCCACCGACACGCCCTTCCTTCAAGTGTTTCCAGTGTGGACAAGAAGAACATCGAGCGGCCACCTGTCCAATCCCCTACCCCCGACGGCAGAGCAGACCAGAACCAGCAATGCGAAAGAAGCCTGCTCAGTGGCTAACGAGAGAAAAATCCAACCGGCTCACACAGGAGGACACTGGGACTCCGGTTGGACCCGCCCCTGATCTACCCTCCTTTGACAGCGACGATGAAGGAGAGAACGATCCGATGGTGAGTCAACAAATCCCGTCTTTTTCATTGGCCGCCAAGCTTATAATCCCTAAGTCTGGGGCACAAATGGACTTAAATGTGCTAATTGACACTGGATGCACCCGCTGCATCATTAGTCGGCAGTTTGCAATGAAAATGGGCATACAGGCAAAACAGCTTTCCGAACCGATGAGGTTTGAGCAAGCCGATGGCTCCCTGATGGGAGGAACTTTTGTCACACAATTAACTGAGCCCTTACACCTAGAAATAGGTGCACATTGGGAGTTTATTCGCTTCCTGGTGGCTCCAAAAATGACTGAGGCGGTGGTCCTAGGGTTAGCCTGGTTAGACAAATGGAAACCATTCATCTGGTGGGAGAAAGGAATGAGAACCATGAGACTGCCTATAGGGCCTAACCCCCCTCTTGAGTCAACGGACGTTGCAGGGCACTTTAGGCCA
>NW_015435244.1:0-1056 GCF_001527695.2 Protobothrops mucrosquamatus | reverse complement strand
ATCTATCTATCTATCTATCTATCTATCTATCTATCTATCTATCTATCTATCTATCTATCTATCTATCTATCTATCTATCTATCTATCTATCTATCTATCTATCTATCTATCTATCTATCTATCTATCTATCTATCTATCTATCTATCTATCTATCTATCTATCTATCTATCTATCTATCTATCTATCTATCTCTATCTATCTGTGTCTGTCTGTCTGTCTGTCTGTCCGTCCGTCCGTCCGTCCGTCCGTCCATCCATGTGTCTATGTCTATGTCTGTCTGTCTGTCTGTCTGTCTGTCTATCTATCAACTAAATAAATAAAATTAAACAAATAAAATGAAATAAAATTAAATCGATTAAAAAATAAACACAGATAGCCCTCGAGTTACCACCACAATTGAGCCCAATACTGATGTCGCTAAGTGAAACATTCATTCAGCAAGTTTTGCTCCGTTTTACCATTTTTCTGGTAAGCGAATCACGGCAGTCGTTAAGCGAGTCACATGCTCGTTAAGTGAATCTGGCTTCCCCTGTTGACTTTGCTGGTCGGAAGGTCGCAAAAGCGGGATCACGTGACCCCCCCCCCGGGACGCTGCAACCGTCATCAATACGAGCCGGTTGCTTAGCATCTGAATTTTGATCGCGTGACCCTGGGGAATGCTGCAACGGTCGTTAAGTGTGAAAAACGGTCATAAGTCCCTTTTTTCCGGTGTCGCTGTAACTCTGAACGGTCACTAAATGAACCGTCCTAAGTTGGGGGCTACCTCTAGTAAGTGGGATCCGCCTACTCCGTGTAAAGGATGCCGGAGCTGGCGGCTGACCCTCATCCTTGACCCACCATGCCACCCCGGACACTGACCAGTTTTGCAAAGTGGGGGAGGACCGCTCCAGTGCGAGGGGTGCCCAGGCAGGCATCGGACGACGGCGTTGCCCAGCAGCAGGTAGCCGGTGGCACAGGTGAAGCGCAGGCTGGTCCCGGTTTGGTACAGCCGCTTTTCGGGGTGCTGAGCGCTGTGTTCAGGTCCGCCCGGGTTGCGGCAGGGTTCGTAGACCTCG
>NW_015435243.1:0-1056 GCF_001527695.2 Protobothrops mucrosquamatus | reverse complement strand
TATTTCATTTATACCCCGCCCTTCTCCCGGAGGACTCAGGGCGGCTTACAGCCAGTTAAAACAATTACACAAAATACAAATCTAAGATAAATTAAAAATAAATATTCGAATCGGCCGCACTACTAAAATTTGATTAAAACCAATTTAAAATTACCCCTAGGCCAGTCCTGCCTGCTGAAACAGCCAGGTCTTGAGGGCGTGGCAGAAGGAGGGGAGATCCGGAATCACCCGGATCTCTGGGGGCAGCTCGTTCCAGAGGGTGGGCGCTCCGACAGAGAAGGCTCTCCCCCTGGGGGTCGCCAACTGGCACTGTCTGGTTGGCGGCACCCTGAGGAGGCCCTCTCTGTGGGAGCGTATCGGCCGGTGGGAGGTAATCTGTGGCAGAAGGCGGTCTCGGAGGTAACCAGGTCCGATGCCATGGCGCGCTTTAAAGGTGATAATCAACACCTTGAAGCGCACTCGGAAGGCCACAGGCAGCCAGTGCAGCTCACGCAGCAGCGGCGTTACATGGGAGCGACGAGTCACTCCCATCACCGCCCGCGCGGGCGCATTCTGGACTAACTGGAGCCTCCGAGTGCTCCTCAAGGGGAGCCCCATGTAGAGAGCATTACAGTAGTCCAGGCGGGAGGTAACAAGAGCATGGGTGACTGTGCGCAAAGCATCCCGGTCCAGAAAAGGCCGCAACTGGCGTACCAGGAGTACCCGGTAAAACGCCCCCCTGGCCACAGCCGTCAACTGGTCTTCCAGTGTCAGCCGTGGATCCAGGAGGACCCCCAGATTGCGTACCCTCTCCGAGGGAGCCAAAATTTTGCCCCCTATAGTCAGCGATGGAGTCAGCTGACCATACCTTGGAGCCAGCAACCACAGCCACTCCGTCTTGGAAGGGTTGAGCCTGAGTCTGTTTCTCCCCATCCAGACCCGTACGGCCTCCAGACACCGGGCCATCACGTCAAGGGCATCATTGGGGTGGCCTGGGGTGGAAATGTACAGCTGAGTATCGTCAGCGTACTGATGAAAATCCACCCCAAAGCCACGGATGATCTCCCCCAGCGGCTT
>NW_015435242.1:0-1056 GCF_001527695.2 Protobothrops mucrosquamatus | reverse complement strand
GATTGGCCCACAGACCTCTAGGGATGTCCAATGCACGTTTCAAACTTGCCCCCATTCCCTGTATTTGAACTGAGAGGAACAACTTCTTCAGGATCCCCTAAGAGTCCAAGTCCGTGATTCCTGGATAGATGACTTAATTTGATGTCCTCTCTGCTTTTCTTCTCTGCTGGGCCAAAACGGACCGTGGGAAACTAACTCTGCTCCACAAGTTCTCAGGCTGGCGTCCTGCTTATCAGGATCTCTTTTCTCTCCTTCTAGATCTCCGGAACAAGGTCTTTGTTTTCCCAACAGCATCTACCACGGCTGTTGTGCTTCTCCACGTCTCCAACCAGAAACCCTTGACCAAGCTGACCGTCTGTTTGAGACACTACACCCTCCTGTCCCGTTCGTATGGCCTCTTCTCTTACGCCACTCAGTCAAATAGCAATGATTTTCTGATTTTCAAGAGCCAAGCCAACAAATATTTCATTTACGTTGGTGGTTCCAGCGTAACTTTCAATGTTCCTGAGAAGGTTGAACCGAGCTGGGATCACATCTGTGTGTCCTGGGACTCCAGCAATGGGCTGGTCCGGTTCTGGCTCAACGGGAAACCTTTTCCTCGACAGAGTCTGAAAAAGGGCTACAGCATCAGCCAGGAGGCCTCCATCATGCTGGGGCAGGACCAGGACTCCTTCGGAGGGGGCTTTTATCTCAACGAATCCTTTGTGGGGGAGATTTCAGAGGTCAACATGTGGTCCTGGGTGCTGAACCCATCTTTGGTTAGAGTGTCCAAGAACAACATTGACATTGCTAACCCTCTGATTAGCTGGAAGTCCCTGAGCTACACCATCAAGAACGAGGTCTTTGTGGACGATTTCCTGAGTCCCCAAGAGGAATGCATCTGTTGAAAGAAAGAAAGAAGAAAAGAAAATTCTCTTTGGAAAAAAAAAATCTATATTTCTGCAATGGGATGCCAATGGCTCAAGTAGCCGTTGATGAATTACAGGCAGGTGATCCATGCTTGAAAAGCAGGTGTGAGCATGCTGGTTTCTTTATCAATAAAATTAACTTCTTTGG
>NW_015435241.1:0-1057 GCF_001527695.2 Protobothrops mucrosquamatus | reverse complement strand
CCACGCTGCTTCGGCTCCCTTCCATCCTTCCACCAACGGTCTGGCTGAACGGATGGTCCGCGTCACCAAGGACGCCCTCAAGAAGCTGACTTACGGCAACTGGCATCACAGGTTGGCTGACTTTCTTTTGGCACATCGTACTACTCCGTGCACTGCCACGGGTAAGTGCCCGGCCGAACTCCGTTGGGGTCGTCGGCTCATGACTAAATTGGACAGGCTGCATCTGGAACGTGTAGCTGCACAGGTGTCTCAGCCACACCCACCATGGGTTCTACGTGAAGGTGATCCTGTCTGGGCCAGGAATTACGGGCCTGGCCACCTTTGGGTACCGGCTGTGGTCTGCAAAGTCTCAGGGCCTCTGTCCTACGAGGTGTCCCTGCCAGACGGCCGTGTACTTCGCCGCCACATTGATCAATTACGTGTGAGCCGGGACTCGCCTATGGTTCCTTCTCAGTCTCCTCTAGGGGGGGAGGAGGATTGGGAAATGCATTCTGAGAGTCAAAATCAACAGCCTATGTTGGCTGTGGGAAGGGAAACGGGTACTCAACACCCAACTTCCACAGGTGCTTCAGGTAGCAGTTCTTGGGAAAGGGAGTACATAGACACCCCCACACACACTCCAGCCTGGGAGTCCCACCGGTGGCAGACTAATTATCCACCCCTAACAAGCATTACTCCAGACACGGAGAATACCTGGGAGCATACTCACAACTCACAACATGCAAGAGAGCAGGCAATACAAAAGGGAAACACGTTCCTTGCTGAAAGGGCTCAGAGAAGGATGTCCTCACGCATCAGGGCTAACAGGGAGGCATCCCTAATCCCTAGCACTACAGGAACGAGCCAGGAAACCCGCACTCCTTCAGGAAACACGGGAATGAACTCAGAGGGGTTAGACAACTCCATTGAGGGTAGATCAACCAGGTTTAGCGACCAACAGGGCTCTGACTGCTCAAATACAGGAGACGGGCTGGAAAGTCAAGCTGAAGTCACTGGTCATGCACAGGGCACTTCACCTAGTGCAAGCAGCAACGGGGATAACAATACAAACTCTCCA
>NW_015435240.1:0-1057 GCF_001527695.2 Protobothrops mucrosquamatus | reverse complement strand
GCATCAGGCTAAAAACTGGGAAACCATGAATTTCTCACCTTAGGCCCAAAGTCAACTGGGTGGTCCTCTCTCAGCCCTAGGAAGCAGGCAATGGCAAGCCACTTCTGAAAAACCTTGCCCAGAAAACTGCAGGGACTAATCAAGGCAGTCTCTGAGAATCAGACATGATTGAGCAGAAGAAAAAAAAAAGATATTTTTTGGGGGAAAAAAATGGCTGTTCCTGTCACAGAAAAGATAGCCAGCTAATACAAAAAAAAAAAATTGGGGAAGTGCCCTGTCTTCTCAAAGTTACAGGAAATGCCAGGCATTCATTCTGTTTGAACTCAAGTCTCACATCTTCTTCCTTCTGCTTAAAAGAGAGTTCCTCCAAGTTAGCAATCATTAAACACACTACCAATGTAATAAATTCCTCTATCATTATAAGGCTTCTATTGTGGGTAGGAAATGAGCACCTTCAGTTCCTGCAGGTATTGTTTGACTCCAATCCCTATCAGCCAAAGTGTATGTACACTGTTCTGCCTAATCCAACTTGTCTTTCCAAACTTATTGTGCTAGATAGTGAGAGACTGAGATTCTTGCACTCACTCAGTGTCTAAGGTGCTGGCCTTGTTTTCTTAAATGATAATGTTGCCTTATTACAATCACAATCACTAGTATTCAATAAAGAAATGATGGATATTAGCGCATGATAGGGAGGTAAGAACCAGAGAGAAAAGTACATGTTCCCTCCACCCCCAAAAAGTATTCATACACTATCCCTGAAACTCTTTTTTTTTCATTTTTTCACTACCCATTTGTTGGGAACTGAACTTCTTTCCATATCCATTCAATTCAAACAACTTCATTCCATAAGGATTTTCCATGTTAAAAGTCTTGTCCCTTTTTTTTCTCATAAGAAAAGAGGGTAGGGATGGGGGAAACCACATTGGCAATATTTTAAATAAAAATATACAACCAGTTTGGTATAGTGGTTAAGACACTAGGCTAGAAATTGAGAGACTCTGAGTTCTGGTTGTGCCTTAGGCAAAAAAGCCAGCTGGGTGACCTTGACCCAGTC
>NW_015435239.1:0-1057 GCF_001527695.2 Protobothrops mucrosquamatus | reverse complement strand
AGTCAGGTAACATCATCAATGCTAAAAAGGAGTGGGGAGAACTGTGAGCCTCTAGACCAGGGGTAGTCAACCTTGGCTCTTTTATGACTCGTGGACTTCAACTCCCAGAATTCCTGAGCCAGCTAAGCTGGCTCAGGAATTCTGGGAATTGAAGTCCACGAGTCATAAAAGAGCCAAGGTTGACTACCCCTGCTCTAGACCAAGCTAAGTCCAAAAACACTAGGGAATTCCTGGACGTCTGGCATTCAGACAAATCAGCCACCAACAAGCACAAAGAGATAAACAACATCTACAGTACATTGAAAAGAGACAATCAAAAAGCTAAAAAGGAAACCTCCTTGCCAGCAATCAACATCCAGATAAGCAAAGACTAACACCAAGATTAATACTAGACCAGGGGTAGGCAACCTTGGCTCTTTTATGACTCGTGGACTTCAACTCCCAGAATTCCTGAGTCAGCATGGCTGGTTCAGGAATTCTGGGAGTTGAATTCCACGAGTCATAAAAGATCCAAAGTTGCCTACCCCTGTAACTAGACCAACAATCAAGTAGTAAACAATTCCCTAATCAAGAAACAACTCAGACAAACAATCATACAGTCAACTAATCAAGGAATCACCAAGAACACTTCCATCAACATTTATAACATAAGAGCAAACCGGGCTCCCTTGTAGCACTGATGATGTTATCTAGTTGGGTAATGAAACATCGGCAAGAAAACAACCAAGCTCAAAGAGCACCAAAAGGACCACACTTCAACTCAGATCTACAAATATTTTTCCATTGGTAACAATATCTGTTGGTAATGTGATTTTATTTGAGAGTTATTATGTAACCAAGACCTCATGAGTTTATACAGTTATAACAAATAAATAAATAAATAAGGAGGAGGAGGAGGAGGAAGAGGAAGAGGAAGAGGAAGGAGAAGAAGGAGGAGGAGGAGGAGGAGGAGGAGGAGGAAGAAGAAGAAGAAGAAGAAGAAGAAGAAGAAGAAGAAGAAGAAGAAGAAGAAGAAGAAGAAGAAGAAGAAGAAGAAGAAGAAGAAGAAGAAGAAGAA
>NW_015435238.1:0-1057 GCF_001527695.2 Protobothrops mucrosquamatus | reverse complement strand
ATATGGAAAACTGGTTTTTGTGCTTCCCCAACATTGGAGAACCTGAATATGTGTTTCTTTTTCAAATTTGAGTTATGTCTCAAAAACTGTCTATTCTGGCTGAATGAGAGTTTTACCAACAATTGAAAGATTCGCTTTGAGCTAACTCCTCAAGGAAAGCTCAAATTCGGAAAACAAGTTGTTTTTCGATTTCCCCAACCGAGGGGAACCTGAATATTTGTCTCTTATTCAAATTTCAGCTCTATCTCAAAACGTTTCTAGATGAATGGAATTTTTAAGAACAATTGAAAGATTCGCCTTGGGCTACCTTTTCAGGGAAAGCTCACATCCGGAAAACAAATGGTTTCTCAGCTTCCCCAACCTTGGGGAACCTGAATATATGTTTCTTTTTCAAATTTGAGTTATGTCTTAAAAATTGTCTATTCTGGCTGAATGAGAGTTTTACCAACAATTGAAAGATTCGCCTTGGGCTAACTCCTCAGGGAAAGCTCACATCCGGAAAACAAATGGTTTTTCAGCTTCCCCAACCTTGGGGAACCTGAATATGTGTTTCTTTTTCAAATTTGAGTTATGTCTGAAAAATTGTCTATTCTAGCTGAATGAGAGTTTTACAAACAATTGAAAGATACGACTTGGGCTAACTCATCAGGTAAAGCTCAGATACGGAAAACTGGTTTTTGTGCTTCCCCAACATTGGGGAACCTGAATATGTGTTTCTTTTTCAAATTTGAGTTATGTCTCAAAAATTGTCTATTCTGGCTGAATGAGAGTTTTACAAACAATTGAAAGATTCGACTTGGGCTAACTCCTCAGGAAAAGCTCAGATACGGAAAACTGGTTTTTCTGCTTCCCCAACCATGGGGAACCTGAATATGTGTATCTTTTTCAAATTTGAGTTTTGTCTTATAAATTGACTTTTTTGGCTTAGTGGATTTTTTACCAACAGTTGAAAGATACACCATGGGGTACTTCCTCAGGTAAAGCTCAAATACAAAAAACTGGTTTTTTAGCTTCCCCAAACAAAGGGAACAAAAATTGTCTATTCTTGCTGAATGAG
>NW_015435237.1:0-1057 GCF_001527695.2 Protobothrops mucrosquamatus | reverse complement strand
GTCCCTGACTCCGGGGGAACTCACCTCCACCCCCACAGCTATAAAACTGTGGGAGCTAGGGAGCTCTACCCCTATCAGGGAGGCTCTCCCCCCTCCCCTTTGCCCGGGGGATTTTAAATTTGGGGCTTTAAGTCCCCCTCTTTCCCGTGCATCTTGCAAAATTTTAAATTTAACCCTCCGTTTTTTTCCCTGCCAAATAAACCTATTGACACCTCTTTGCCACTCTTCCAAATTTAAATCTTTTTTTAAAATAGGTATCATCTGAAACAAAAAAAGAAATTTAGGAAGAACATTCATTTTAACCACTGAAATTCTCCCCAATAATGATAACTGTAACTTTTTCCACTCATTTAAATCCTTTTGGACTTTTATCCATAACTTATCATAGTTATTTTTATACAATTTAACATTAGAGGCAGTAATATAAACACCCAAGTATTTCACCTTTTTCACTATTTCAAAACCAGTTAGGTTACTTAAAGTCTCTTTATCTTTCAAAAGCATATTTTTAGATAATATTTTAGTCTTATTATTATTTACTTTAAATCCCGAAACTTTCCCATACTGTATCAAAATCTGTATCAAGTTTCTTGCTGAGTCGATTGGTTGCGATAAGGTAAAAACCAAATCATCAGCAAAAGCTCTAAGCTTATAGTCATTCTTGCCCAAAGTTATTCCTTTTATGATCGATGATTCACGAACCTGAATTAGTAAAATCTCCAAGGTCAATATAAACAATAAAGGTGATAATGGGCATCCTTGCCTCGTACCTTTCTCAATTTTAATTAAGTCTGTCAATCCTCCGTTTACTACCACTTGCGCTGATTGTTGTTGGTAAATAGCCTTTAATGCTGATAGAAATTCATTTTATCCACCATTCGTAATAAAAATTGCCAGTCCAGCTTGTCAAAGGCCTTTTCAGCATCCAGGAAGATAAGAGCCGCCGGGATTTGATTATTTTTATCCAGATATTCCAACAAATTTACAATTTGTCTGACATTATTCTTCATATATCTACCATTTATAAATCCAGACTGATCCACATGAATAATCCGTT
>NW_015435236.1:0-1057 GCF_001527695.2 Protobothrops mucrosquamatus | reverse complement strand
CCAGTTTCTTCTTAAAAACTTCCAGTGTTGGAGCATTCACCGCTTCTGGAGGCAGGTTGTTCCACTGGTTAATTGTTCTAACTGTCAGGAAGTTTCTCCTTAGTTCTAGGTTGCTTCTCTCTTTGGTTAGTTTCCACCCGTTGCTTCTTGTCCTGCCTTCAGGCGCTTTGGAGAATAGCTTGACTCCCTCTTCTTTGGGACAGCCCCTGAGATATTAGAACACTGCTATCATGTCCCCCCTCATCCTTCTCTTCGTTAAACTAGACATACCCAATTCCAGCAACCATTCCTTATATGTTTTAGCCTCCAGTCCCCTAATCATCTTTGTTGCTCTTCTCTGTACTCTTTCTAGAGTCTCAACATCTTTTTTACATCGTGGTGACCAAAACTGGATGCCGTATTCCAAGTGTGGCCTTACCAAGGCATTGTAAAGTGGTATTAATACTTCACATGATCTTGATTCTATCCCTCTGTTAATGCAGCCTAGCACATTGCTATGGATGTCCCTAACATTTACATTTGTTTAATTTCCCTTAATCTTCATGGAATCCGTCATGAAAAGAAGGACTAGGGGTGACATGACTTCAGGGTTCCAATATCTCAGGGGCTGCCCCAAAGAAGAAAGCTATTCTCCAAAGCACCTGAAGGCAGGACAAGAAGCAACAGATGGAAACTAATCAAGGAGAGAAGCAACCTGGAACTAAGCAGAAATTTCCTGACAGAACAATTAATCAGTGGAACTGCTTGTCTCCAGAAATCGTGGGTGCTCCATCACTGGAGGTTTTTAAGAAGAGACTGGACAGCCCTTTGTCTGAAATGGTATAGGGTTTCCTGCTTGAGCAGGGGGTTGGACTAGAAGACCTCCAAGGTCCCTTCCAACTCTATTATTTTTGTTATTCCGAAACAACCAATTCTTGAAGGGCTGTCAACAGGGACGAGAGGGTTGACTTGTTCTCCAAAGCATCTGAGGGCAGGAATGGGTGGAAATTGATCAGAGGGAGGTCCAGCCTGGAAATGAGAAATTTCCTGAAGGTAAGAACAATTAACCAGTGGAACG
>NW_015435235.1:0-1057 GCF_001527695.2 Protobothrops mucrosquamatus | reverse complement strand
CAGCAGAACCATTCTCCCCCCCTTCCCCCAACAAATCCAGTGAGTTCCTCGGGGAATTGGATGTCAATTTGTGACATTTTACATATTCGCCTGCCAGGGGAAAGATAAATGGAAATAAAGGAAAATCTCACCCTCCATATATATGCAGGAACTGACCTAGAGTGGACCCAACTCCAGATTTCTTTTTAAATATTTAAAGAGAGTGCTCCAAGCTGAAAACTAAAGCAGGGAAATAAACCTTTTTTTTTTTTCCTCTTTCTGCTCTTCTGCTTCATTGCAAATCTTGATGCTGGTCAAACTCAGAGTGACTTTGATGGTCTATCACATTAGAGATGCAGATGGATTCTTTTTAATCTTTGCAATGTTAACCTAATGCTAAAATGTCCATTTGAGAGATGTCGTCGTTCTTCTTTAATTTCAATTCCCTTCTCTTTCCCTCCTTCGGTGTCGTTAGCTCCTTTATTAATTTGGCCACATTAATCCAATTTTAAAGATGCCAATATGTTTAAAGGCTTGAAACCATCGGCCTTAGAAAGTGGAGTCTCCCTATCGTGCTCGGAGGCCGAGTGCAAAGCAATTTACTAAAGTGTTAAGCTAGAAGCCGAAGATATTCCTTTGTGTTTAAACTGAATGAAATTATGCTGGTGATGCTCCGGTATGTATTCCTGGGATTACTCAGGAGTGTTAATATATACAGACGGTCCTAATTAAAATTTAAAAAAATATATAGGAGAGTAAGAATGGAAAAGCATAGGTGTGTATGTGCATAAAACTTTCCTTTGGGAAATGTTGGGATAAATAGTCCTGCAAAACACACTCTCTCTCTCTCTCTCTCTCTCTCTCTCTCTCTCTCTCTCTCTCTCTCTCTCTCTCTCTCTCTCTCTCTCTCTCTCTCTCTCTCTCTCTCTCTCACACACACACACACACACACACACACACACACAACAGGTGATCAATGAATGTTGACTCAGAAGATGTCAGGTGCAAAGGATCAGGACCACAAGTAACTATCTGTTAAGAAGATTTATTGCTCAAGCCTATAACCAAGAGTACAGTT
>NW_015435234.1:0-1057 GCF_001527695.2 Protobothrops mucrosquamatus | reverse complement strand
GAAGGATGAGGGGGGACATGATAGCAGTGTTCCAATATCTCAGGGGCTGCCACAAAGAAGAGGGAGTCAAGCTATTCTCCAAGGCGCCTGAAGGCAGGACAAGAAGCAACGGATGGAAACTGATCAAGGAGAGAAGCAACCTAGAACTAAGGAGAAACTTCCTGACAGTTAGAACAATTAACCAGTGGAACAACCTGCCCCCAGAAGCGGTGAATGCTCCAACACTGGAAGTTTTTAAGAAGAGACTGGACAGCCATTTGTCCGAAATGGTGTAGGATTTCCTGCCTGAGCAGGGGGTTGGACTCGATGACCTCCAAGGTCCCTTCCAACTATTATTATTATTATTATTATTATTATTATTATTATTATTAATAATAATAATAATAATAATAATAATAATAATAATAATAATCGCACAGTCAGCCAGATGTTCAGATTGGATTTGGCATTTTGTCTACCTATTGAGTCCTTACCAAGGACCTGGGATAGGCAGATGTGGATGTTTGATGGTATTACAGATATCGTCGCAGGATGGAAGCAGTTCCTAGTAAGGCCGCCTTTTGCAATTGATTAATGGCAAATTTGTCAATGCCAATGGTGTTCAAGTGGTGCTCCAATTGTTTTGGGATTGCACCCAAGGCGCCTATTACTATTGGTACTACCCTTGCTTGCTTTTGCCACAGTCTTTCTATTTCTACTTGTAGGTCTTTGTATTTTGTTATCTTCTCCAGTTCTTTCTCGTCTATTCTGCTGTCTCCAGGCACTACCACATCCACTTTTTTGTCTTTCTTATCGACAATTGTTAAGTCCGGGGTGTTATGTTGCAGGTGCTTGTCTGTTTGAATTCTGAAGTCCCAGAGCAGTTTAATTTTATCATTTTCTACAAATGATATTTCTTGCAGATCTTCCAATGCACCATTGTTGCTACTTTGTCATGCCACTGCTTGTAGTTAGTCTGTGCGATCTTCTTGCAGCAGCTTACCAGGTGGTCCACTGTTTCTTCAGCTTCTTTGCATAGGCAGCACTTATTGTCTGTTGCTGTCTTCTCAATTTTGAC
>NW_015435233.1:0-1057 GCF_001527695.2 Protobothrops mucrosquamatus | reverse complement strand
CTCACCTACATCGTCCATATAGGACGACTCGGGAACTCAACTCCTACCCCGGGCAGCTCACCTATCCCCTTATGCCCAGGGGAAAGGTATCAAGCCGTTTGACAGCTGATGCTAGCTGTCAAACCGGCTTTTACGCGAAACAGGCGGGAGGCAGCAAACAGCTGCGACCGACGAAGACGCCTGCCACCGGAAGTCTCTGAGATAGATTTTTCTGAACTCAAGTTCAAAACATGTTTTAAATCATAGTCAGTAGTTTGAGCTGTATTGTAAGAGAGATAACGTCAAAGCTGAAACATTTGGATCAACCTAAAAATAATCACAATTGCTTTGAATTCAAGATTAACAAATTCACAATGGAAGGTAGTCATTCAGTTTGGGCAATGTGAATATGGAAACATTGATTCATTTCTAAAGTAATGATCTGAGTGCCAAATTCCCTGCCAAGCGATGAGTTTGACAAATCACACCATTAATTGTTTTGCACAGTACTTTGCATTTCCAAACAAGTATTTCCACCTTTATCATACCAGAATCCTACCAAATTTGTACTGCAGGTATAAAGCACATTTCAAACCAATCATTTAAGCGTTTCCATTACGTATTCAACCATTGCTATTGACAGTATCTTTAGGTATATTTTGAACTTCAATTATTTTATTGGAAACCACTATTCTTTCAACTAAAATACTGAATGATTATTATAAATAATATTACTATGCCATGATTGCTTCTGTATACCATGTGCTTTTCAAATGCTTTTAGAATGATGGCAATAGAATGTGGTACAAGTGTCAAATTAACAATACTTTCAACTACATAATTTTCAAGCTACTTCAAAATGTCATGAAATGTCTTCAGAAAGATTGAGGAGCAATTTATTGATTTCAGATCATTGTAATGTTTAACTGTGAAATGCAATGTTCTTTTGCTGCAAAAGAAACCACCTTTACTATACTGTCTAATTTTACAAAACAATGTCAGTTTTTCCAATGAGCTCTTTGATTCTCATCTGTTTTTGCTTTTCTGACTCCAAGTGAAATTGTAAATCAATAGTGTC
>NW_015435232.1:0-1057 GCF_001527695.2 Protobothrops mucrosquamatus | reverse complement strand
CAATCAGAGCACAGCCAAGCTCCTTAACCAATCAGAACACACCTCCACCCAATCAGAACACAGCCAAGCTCCCACCCAATCAGCTCAAACCCCACTGGCAGTTAAAAGGAAGAAACAGTTGCGATCGCACACTACTCCCAGAAGCACGAAGCTGAAGACACCAGCCTGAAGATGACGAATGTGACTTCGTCGAAACGTCACCAGGATACTTCCAATTTTACGCGGGAGAGAACGCCTGCATCCGGCTCCTGCTACGTGTTAATGGACCCAGCTGTTCCTGCCGTGTTACGGGCAAGGTGCCTACTCCAAGGTGCCTACTCTTACATTGGAGTAGGCACCTTGCCCGTAACACAGCAGGAACAGCTGGGTCCATTAACACGTAGCAGGAGCCGGATGCAGGCGATCAACGCTATATAAGGGTTTCTTCCAGACTGCTGTTTTAACGCCCCGATGATGTCAGATGGTTCTGACGAAAGCTTGGCTCATTAAATCTTTTTAAAAATTTTATTCCTCTTGGTGCTCGGCTTTTATTTGCTTTTTATTATGACTACACCCAAGAGTCGGATTTTTAGTATAATTAATTCTCATATATATATTTGGGCTGACAGGGTGCTCTAAAAGAAAAAAAAGGCATTCATTCTCTTCCCCTGTCTCTTGTAGATAACAAAGTGAGAAAGAGCCTGTGGCCTAGTGGCTAACACCTCTGCTTAACATGCAGACAGCCCAGGTTCGAATCTCAGAAGGGTATGTCTGGCTGATGAAAACCAAATAAGGTTTGAAATGGCTATCCCAGTACTCCCTTAATTCTTTGTTAGCAATTCAAATTTTGGAAAACATATGATGTCGCAGTTAAGCGATTGCTGCCTGTGGATGGCTCTAGGTTGAGCTGATAAGGCAAAAGACTTCTCTTTCCCATATTTGGGCCGACAGGGTGCTCTAAAAGAAAAACAGGCATTCATATATATATATATATATATTAATATATATATATATATTAAGATCAGTGAGCAAACACGAGCACCAGGGAATATAGTAAAATATAATTTAATATTAAAAC
>NW_015435231.1:0-1057 GCF_001527695.2 Protobothrops mucrosquamatus | reverse complement strand
GAGGAGGAGAAGGAGGAGGAGGAGGAGGAGAAGGAGAAGGAGAAGGAGAAGGAGAAGGAGAAGAAGAAGAAGAAGAAGAAGAAGAAGAAGAAGAAGAAGAAGAAGAAGAAGAAGAAGAAGAAGAAGAAGAAGAAGAAGAAGAAGAAGAAGAAGAAGAAGAAGAAGAAGAAGAAGAAGAAGAAGAAGAAGAAGAAGAAGAGCTGGGTAAAAGGAAGGAAAGCCCTTGAGATACCCAAGTGTGTGCTATTTAGGCTTAAAGTGTAGCTCCTGCTGTGTTGTGGGGAAACTGTTTCCAGAAAGGCACCTGTGTGCACTGCAACACAGTTCAAATAATTGGGCACTCGATGGAGTTCAACAGCAGAGAGTTACGGTTACGGCAGACACTCAGATACTTTGCAGAGTGAAATGAAGTGGTGCTGATGAAGCCTTTGGCAATAATTGGCCCTGTTGATAGGCGGGTGTACAAGAGCTGGGCATACATCTAATTCTCGGAGCACACTTGGCTGATCACGTGCATCGGTAGTCCTTGGCTTATTATAGTTCATTTAGTTCTCAATCAATCAATCAATCAATCGATCGATCAATCAATGAGTAGAGTTGGAAGGGACCCTGCAGAAGGTCCCCAGACGTCTCCAGTCTACCCCCTTATGTCTTCATAGCTGAAGAGGCAGAGGGGGTCACGTTATTCTCCAGAGCACCAGAGGGAAGGACGAGAAACAATAGTTGGAGACTGATCAAAGAAAGAAGCAACCTGGAATTAAGGAGAAACTTCCTGACAGGGAGGACAATCAACCAGTGGAACAGCTTGCCTCCAGAAACCGTGGGCGCTCCATCACTGGAGGTTTTTAAGAAGAGACAGGACAGTCACCTGTCTGAGATGGTATAGGTTCTCCTGCTTGAGCAGGGGGCTGGACTAGAAGACCTCAAGGTCCCTTCCAACCATAGGATTCTATGATTCTGGAAGGGAGGGAGGGAGGGAGGGAGGAAGGAAGGAAGGAAGGAAGGAAGGAAGGGCAATGGATGGAGACTAGTCAGAGAGAAGCAACCTGGAATTAAG